>NW_023593337.1:0-8408 GCF_014839805.1 Manduca sexta
AAGTAATTGATTAGGGACCGGGTATGAACGCTCCTAACCAAACCCTCCCTAAAAGAATATGAATTCTTGAACGTGAATGTCGACACGAACTACAATTTCATATAGATGTCGTAGATTCATTTGGGGAGCTGTGCTAACTGAAATGAAATATTGCTACTCTTACAATACGCACTATGATAGCCACTCTTAAAATATTCATATAAATAAAATATTTGAATAATATACAATAGTGATTATGTACCCTGGTGGCATTTAGCACAAATAATAAAGTTAAAACAGCACAATTAAATATAAAAGGAATAAATCAATTTTATTTTTTAGATCATGCTCATTGTGCCTCCTCAGAACCCACTTCAATAGAAAATATATAAAGGAGATATGTATGTATCCATTTTATGTTATAATCATGTAGGACATTGTTGTTTTAGGTAGGTCATAAGTAAAACATTTTTGAGGTCTTTATTAGTTAAAATAACAAATAAAATAAATAAAACCTTTATTTATCATGTAGGCATATATATAAAAGGCTCTTATGACAAGTCATCATATAATCAAATATGATTTACAATTTGTAAAGTACACAGATTAAGGCATGCATATGATGCATTAGTATACTATACTCGTAATCCACCTCCACCTGGAAATATAAGGAGGTATTAACAAATCATCATTAAGTAATTTATAATTTATACTATAATCCTGTGGGATACTACTGTTGTATATTTGAATAAACATTTTTTTATTTCAAATTATGTTGAATTCTTATACATTGCATAATTTCAGGTTTGTCCCACATCTGCAGAATAAATTGTAACAGTAGAAGTGCAACATGCTATTCAGATGGACAATGAGCACCAGTGAAATAAAAACATCAAAATTGATATATATTAATAAAAGAAAAATATACATTTTATTAAAATAAATGACAATGACTAACTTTAATTATGTTGTATAATTAGTTACCTTTCAGTGTGAACAACTTTAATCTAGATTTTGGTTCAATGATGATAATAATTGATTCTGACACCTCTTCAATATTGGAAACATTGTTCTGTGGCATATATTTCTCTTTGAGCAATTGCAATGTTGTGCAACACTGCAAGAGCCACAACAGTAGTCTTCACATTGCCAAATTTAAGATATGCCATGTTACAGACATTGAAAATGCTGTTTCCACACACCAAAGTTCTTGTTGCAATATCCGGGAGTTATGAGTGCTGCTTTGCCATCTAACAATCTCTCTGATCTGAAGATTAGCATCACAAGTCACCTACAACAAACCTTTAAATCTTATGAACAACAACATTGAGGAAATAATATCCTTTTCTATATAATATTAGGCTGCATCACAAACCATATTTTTATTGTATATGGGTGTAATAAATACAACCAATTATAGATAGGAAGTCTTTTACGTGGTGAAATTCCAGCCTTAACAAGGGTTCCTCTGAAAAGAAGTGGGGCATAGTTATAATCTGCAATATGTTATAAGTACAAGCGCACGCTCCACTTTGCTACATATACCACTGGTAGTGGCTTAAGATAATCCATAGAGGTCTCCAACATCTTACATCTATTAAAAACTAATCTAAAAGTAGCTCATCATTAGGTATACGTATTTACCGAAGTCTGTATAATATGGAATAGAATTAACTTACTTCATGACGATCGCAACATGTCAATGCAGTTAATTAATACTTGCAATTCTGGTGATCTGCCACAACCTATACGGTGAAGCTGCAACTCTTCGCGGACTATCAGTCACTTATAAATGCAGCCGTATGTTTGGAAAAATAATACCGTTTACGGAATTCATCATTATCCAGAGAAAACCGATCGAATTTCTGACGACACATTTTTTACCTAAAGCAGCCTGGCTTGCATTTTTAATAAGTAACTAAATAAAATTACTTCTTGAAACGAAAATGATCGAAATGTTGTATACTTCTAAGTACACACTGACTTTGGCAACAAGCGTCAAACACGAAACAGCTGACCGACGTCAACCATTTTTTGCTATCGAACGCTTAACATAGGTGTAAAGACGGGGTTAGGCTCGATAAATTAAAGCATCTTTATCGGAGACTTTTAGCGCAATTGAACCATTATGAATACCAATTTTTTACATGCCTCCGATAACGCCCAGATAAACTTCCGATAATTCTAATAGTTTTATTATGAATAAGACCATTAATGAATAAAAAACAAATTCAACTTCAGAGATTTCTTTTTCACTTACTTACCTACTTGTAGGTGACTAATACTTAAGGTGGGTATTACATGGGTTGGTTCGTTTGGATTGGAAGTTGGAACTAAGTGTATTCATATTACATTTGTTGACCTAAAGATCACGTATCGATATTGGGATATTTTGATTATTTTTGAATATCCTACTGACACAAAATACTAATAAGTTGTGAGATTCAGAACTCATATTTAAACACTTGACTGAAAAGTATTGTGACACAAAACTTTTCTCAAACATAAATATAGACAGTTTACCTGAAGGTGGCCTTGGAGGTGGTGGTGGTGGTGTTTGCTGCAGCTTTGCATTAACGTATTGTTCACTTGGAAATTCCACTACTTCGTAATCGGGTTCGGGCTTAGCGAGTGGTGCTCGATGCATTTGCGGAGTCCTTAGTATGGACGCCGGGTTGAGGGCTGTGGGAGAGTGCGCCGGTGGTCTGACAGCATGGTTGGCGATGGGCGTGGGCGGCACCGCCTCCCGTGGATCTCTTCTTCGACCTTTCAGCATGTTTACGATCTGCGTGAATTTTCAGCTTTGTATTCTCACAGTTATCGCTTAATGGTCTTAGCTTAGTGGTCAAAATGTGATTACTGAGTTTTTTTTTTTTACTGTCGTTTATTCAACATAATTAGGGTTGTATTGTATTTACCAGTGATAAATCTATAGGGTCAACACTATCGGTTAAATTCACTTTTAATAAAACTTTATTATTAAATAACAATAGACTACACATATTTTAAATATTGGGACTTAGCTCTAAGAAAACTAAACAGACAACAATGAAATATTTTTATCAAGAACTAATATTATTATGAGCTTTAAGGGTATTTTATTATGTATAATTAATAAAGTGTTACATTATACGGATTCTATAAGTGATAATCTCTTTTATTATTGTATTGGAGTACTAATAATATGAACATATGCAAACGGCAGCTGTGACCGGGATAGTGCGGGCGTTACCGCGTCGCCGACGCCTTGTCGACCCATATATTCCGCCACTCATATCCCAAAATATCAAAGTGTTTTCGGTCTAAGTAGTACATTAAATAAGTTTCTATATGACATATTATCAACATTTCTTGGTCCTCATACTGAAATTTTATAAGATATCTTAATTTCCACAATGGTTAAGGTATACTTACGATGTATTTATTGGCTTCAGTATCTTTATCTAATGTCTATTAGAAAAATATGTATATTAAAATTGTAAGAGATCAACCTTTTCGTTTACTGAATAAAATAACACCTTACCTATTTTATTTTCTGCAAAAATTTAAAATCCGAAGAAAAGAACAGCGCATCTAAGTATTGTATTGCAAAAAACATATCCGCAAATAAGTCACAAATTATGCAACTGCGCACTGTACTATTTTGCACTGCACTCGCGGGATTTTCGTTCACGGAGCTGAAGCACCTGAGGTGCTCCTCGCGATGGCTCGGTCAGTCACGGGAGACACGAAGTAGCCGGCAGCCGCTAATCGTGCTCCCTAACCGGACGAAATTGACAGCAGCAGAACGCGTGTGCCCCCGGCTCTATTTCTGTCCGCGGCCGCGTTGCCCCGATTCTACTAAAATTACGACGCGCTGCTATTTCCGCACCCATCCCATTGCGCCCTCTTGCCGAAGTCAAATACCTTGCAATACTGCGTGTTCCCATTAACAAGGCATTTATCTTAATTGATAACCGAAGTATAGTTCCACATGTCTTCATGTAGCTAATTTTAAATCTCGCGGTTTGGCTTTTGTTGAGCTAATCTTATAGCAATACATGTATGGCCTAGCGATAAATTGTTTAATTTTTCAACTACTTTATATAAACTAAGTATCTTATATTTTCCAAAATCTTAATTTTCTACATCATGACGATAGGAGTATCTTGTTCGCTGATTATGTGACTGTGATTTAATATCATATCCGTTGAAGATTTGTTGTATCGGTTAAGATACATCTTATTTTCATAGAGATTCGTAGCAGAGTACTTCAGCATGAATACTGCTGTTCGTCTGCAGAAATAAGCGCATTTGGTGACGAATCCTTGGAGGTGAATTTTTATCTTGCTTCAATTGTTTATCATTAGGCGTAGGCTGCTGCTGATAAGGCAATCTAGATACATTAATACAATTATTATAATGAATGATTATCATGAGCTATTTAACACTTTCGAATTCCTATTTCATTAAAGTTTTAATCATTTCGCAATACCCACAATAACACACGGTGCCGAATTGTGGAACCTAGCCTACTAAAGAAATTACGTAGGTACCTAAAAGGTGCATGTTACTCAACTCTTATAGATCATGTCATGTTAAGGGTTGAACGACGTAATACGAAATACGTATATCTGTACGTAATTTATTGTGGTATTGGAATTATTACGATATCATATTGGCAAGATGCTTGGACATATGCGCTGATAGTCGGTGTAAACAGTTTATATCTATGTTGGCTATGCGAAGGTGAAGCTCCGTGTCACACTGCTTGCAAAATAGTTTGGAGATCTGAAAACCATAGTGACCTGGCTACGAGTAATTCATCACGAACTATACAGTGGTAACAAACTCCTATTTTCTGTATATTATCTACAAACGTATAAAAAGAATCTGTGATTTTACCTAAAAGTAGGAATTTGTGTTTCTTATAAACCTCTATGGAACAATGTCAAGTTTGAAAAGTTTGTAGATATTTGCCTTAGTTACGAATTTTATGGACATAATGTCAAAAGAATACAAGATACGGAAAGTAAATAAGTTTCTTTTCACTTTTATAAATGAAACGAGTATAACATGGAAATCTTAAACAAATTCAAACAGAATGGCTACTTTACAGCTGAATTGTACCATTTGCTTGCTAAGAAGAAATTATTGCTTACTTCTGAAGAGGTAATAATAATTATAAGGACCATAAAACACATGTTATGTTTAAAGCTTTTGTTATGCTTACTAGTAGATATTTTAGGTAGAGATATTTAGTACCTACTTAATTTAAATACATAGATTTCCTTATAGATTTAGATTTAGGTGGGACCGTTCAACAAAATATTTTACCAAATAAGTAATCTAGATATATCTGCTAACTTGAGTATGTTTCTACCACTGTAGAAAACAGTCTTCCTGTAAAAAACAGTCCTCCTGCAACATAGTTAGCTTATGAAATTTGTATTCGATATGCCTTTGGATTTTCCTTTCAAAATGAGCAATGAAAATTCCATTTGAATTACCTGGAATACTTAAATTACAATCTACCTAAAATTGAAAATTGTGTCCGATATACAGTACATTGTAAAATTGAAATAAGTTTCTACATCTGATATCAACTGTGCCTTAGTAATTCTATTTACCCGTTGAACAAACATGCGTAAAGAATTTTACATAGATAGTTTTAATTTAATCAATAATTTATTTCTTCAGATCGTACCTTCAGAATATCAAAAGGAAATGAAAATGTCTACACTACAACGATTACAGAACTTAAATAAAATAGAAGTAGAAAACATGGTCAGCTGTGGAAAGAAACCGAAAAATATTGTTTTGTCTTTTACGCCTAGAGTTTTAGTTTTTCAGAATTTTAAACCTAACGATAAGATCGTTGCTAAGTTTTCCGTTAAGAATGTTAGCGAGGTAATATTGCTTTTATTATTAAAACTTACTTTTGATTAAACGACTTTTCGGAAAGTTTAAACGATGATTTGTTCGAAAAAGCATAATAGTCGATAACATTAGATTATTCCTATGTGCTAAACTAAATAAAATGTGCAAAATTGGGAAAATATTTATAAATACATAGAGAATGGATTTATTATATATACTTGTACCATACAATGATGTATGTATATATACATTTAACTTCTCTATGTATTACTTTCTCACTAAACATTCCAAACGTAGACTGCAATAACTGTTTGATTTTTTTAATTAGTCATCCAAGTGATCTTATCTTTTCGTACTCGCATTATCAACAAATATAATTTTATTTCAATATTTTGTAGGCGCCTACATTCCTGAATATGGTATATAAGGAGTCATCGTATTTTTTTATAAAGCCTTGTGGCGGTCAATTGCTATCACGTCTAGCGCCTGGAATTAGCGTCACATTTGCTATTACTTTTATGCCTGTACAGTACGAGGATTATACTCACAGAGTTACATTTTATACTGATCTCGATCAATACATCATGCCGCTAATAGGTAAGACATTACGCAAGAATTCGATAGTTTATTAGTTTTGCAACTGCGTGCAAAAAGCTTTTTTAACTTAAATAATTTAAATGCAGAGCAATATATCTACTCTGTTTGTATTTGACTACAAAAGTTTTTCGCAGCTATGGGTCCAAGACCGATATTTGACTTTCCCGATGAAATCGTAATCCCTAAAGTACCCCTTAAGATAGAAAAGAGCGTTTTCATGACCGTTCACAATGTTGGGGTAATACCAGCTGGATTTACTCTTGATGTGCGATGGTAAAGTAACGTTCCTATATTTATTATGTGTAATAATTAATATTATGTAAACTATATATGATGATAAAACAATTTATATAACACAGTCCATTTTCGGTTCAACCGAAGTCTGCTTATTTAAATCCCAATGAGAAAATTGACGTGAAAGTGTCTTTTAAAACTATGAAAATCGGCGAATCCAACGGCGTATTACACGCTATATTTGAAACAGGTACGATGTAAAAGTTTCTTATTAAAAATGCTTAAATTTGTATACTAACTGAATTTTTATTGTACAGGAGAAACCTTTATTATCAAGCTAATGGGTAGCACGCATTGTGTGAGTGTCGAATTAGAAAAACAAGTGGTGCGTTTCCTCGACACGTACAATACAATGGTTCGGCAACAGACATTTAAGATTATTAACAAATCTGATCATTTGCTTACCTTCATGTGTATGAAAAACGACTGTGTATATTATGGTAAGATTTTTTTTTTTACTTTGGAAAAAGTTGCATATCATTATATTTTATAAAAATAATGTTTCATCAGATTTTGAGGAGAAAATGAAATTAGCTGGTATATTTTACGATTTAAAAGAAAGTGAATCAGCTAAATATATGAAATTAGTGCAATATGATGTTTTAAGCAGCAGCGAGCACGAAAGAGTGTACACAAGAATATTTTTCGATGAAATTCAAGCTCTTGTGGCTGACGAGACGCTGCATTTTCAGAATACACATTTTTCCATCACACCGATTGTTGGTATATTTTATAATCAATACACAGCGAAACGTTTATTAGTTTAATTTTTTATTAATATCTGCCTTTTTTATCTCTTTACACATAGAAAGGAAATTTGTGGCCAAACAAGGGAACTGAAATCACGGTTATATTTTCTCCCAAAGAAATAGGAGAGTTTAAAGCAACTGCGTATTTAGATATAGATGGAGTTAGCGATCGTATAGCTTTGAAAATGATGGGCGCATCTATGCCTCCTTCCATTTATTTAAACTTAGAAACACTGGATATGGATTGTGTCTATATTAATAAGACATATAATTATGAAATTGTTGCAATAAATAGAGGTGAGTGAGCAATTTTTTTTAATAATTGCAAAATATTTTAAAATTAAACGTTATTTTTGTCATTAAACAGGTCATATAAATGGCGTGATAGTGTACAAGGAGGTGCCTCCGCTCTTTGGCAGTATCATATCATGCTCGCCGGAAATGCATTGCTTACGACCAGGGGATAAAGATATATTTGTTATTTCATTTTGTAATTCAAATCAGGGTCCCTATTTTGAGGAAATCAATTTTTCTATACGCGACACAGACGTAGTATTGAAGTTATATTTAAAGTAAGTCAGTTACTTTTATACATTTTTATGACGTTAATGTTTGTAATATATGTGCAACTTATTTACGCTTACAATTTCTATCTTTTGTAGGGGAGAAGTCGTCTACCCTTCGCTGACATTTAGTATTCCGTGTTTAGATTTCGGCATGGTTAGTTTAGGTAATATAAAATAATCATTGTAATTATTCAGACTATTGGTTACAACATTTAAAGCTGCATCTTTTTGTTGCATTATTTACAGGTGTGCCTAAAACTATGGAATTGGACGTTATCAACGAGTCTGTTGTACACGTTAATGGGTCCGTTAAAATATCATCTGACGGTCCTGAGATCAGTAGTATAACTCTAAAGGATTATGC
>NW_023593338.1:0-19460 GCF_014839805.1 Manduca sexta
TGCGCATGACGCGGTCCATACTCGAACAGTCCTGGTGGAGTAACTCAGCGCCCTCTACTAAGAAACGGGTTATCGACGGCATCATCTGTAATTTTTGGTAATATATTTTACATGCAGCTTTAACAACGGATATCAAAAAATAAAATAAAATAGGTGTCAACGTTTCAGAAAATACATATTACAATTTATAGCTATTCTATTAAAATATATTTATTTAAATTAAAAAATATTGGTTAAGCCCACATTTTAAATTCTGCAATTTAAGAAAACGCTTACCTTTTTAATCATAATTTCTAACAAGTCTACGATTTTATTCTTGACAGTATCAATTGCATTGGCGATTACATTCTGTAATGTTTCCTTACATCTGTAACAAAAAAAATATTTGTCTAAAGAAAAAAAATTGCACATAAGTAAAAACACTTGTAAAAATCTGCAAAAGGTCAGTTTATAATAAACAGAGAGTTAATAAAAACTATAAAATAAGAATACGACAAAAAAAAGTGTTCGAATTTCAAACAGCTATTACCTCTGCGCCTCAATCGGTGATCTGGCCTCACACATTTTCTGTATGATCTCTTCCATTCCGAGTTCTTCCACAAAAGGCTCTAAGCTTTGCCGCACGTAATCGATATTGTTGATCGCCACACACCACTCGTTGGTCACTTCAAACCGTTCTTCAAACACATTGCTTACCGTTCCAACGCTGTCGACGCGATTCGCCATCTTATCTGAATAGAACACGCAGCACCGGCAGATGTCCTGCAAATGATATTGCTTTTAATAGATTTACTTTGTTACATTTTACCTTATAGATGTAAGATATAGTAAGTTATTTCTTTGACATTATAAAAATTTCACATGGAAAATAACTTTTATACATTGAACCTTGAATTAGGCTAAATACTAAATTAAAACAACTCTTCAAAAATACTTACATCAATAATTTTAGCCACGAAAGTGTAGCACCCTTCGACATCAGGCCACGCTAACTGCTGCCAGAATATTTTAATTTGGTAGAATATCGCCAAAGTGTCGACACCAGAGCTACTATACTTCACGTTAGTGTCAACTGGCACTAGATTGTCTAGATCTACGGCCTTTTCAATGCGCACAAGGGCTTTGTAGGCGGCGATGTCGAGCCACTGCGCCACGCCGCCGAAGAACCATGAGTGGAACTTCGATATCGCGTAGGAACTCCATTCAGTCTCATTTAAACCTTGCCCTAACCTGAGAAATGTTAATTTAAAATTACATCATTGAAATAAAATAGGTAAGTGGTTAAGTCATATTGTTTTTGTAATTAAAACATACATGGAATAGAGAATGATATAATAATCGATATAATTAACATTAAGAAACATAATAGCGCGAGTTCGCAATCCATTACTTTACAACAAAGTCAGCTCACGTTAAGTCACGATCACTGCCTAGTCTTTACAATAAAGTTTATCAAATAACATTCGATACTCACATCAAAAACCTCTGCAACGCTAAATACAGTTCGAATAATGTTGTGCCCATCGCCAAGGGTTCGTTGGACACTTGCGGTGCCCCAAGCCCGGTCTGCCCATTGATACCGCCGGCTAAATGCACACTATTAGTCGAACCTTCGTTGTATTGCAACCTTTTCAGACTCTTACACACTTCTATCACGTCTGGTTCCACTAAAGATGCAATTTTGCTTTCATATAAACCATACAATGCTTTCGTGTAGGGGAAGTTCATTATTCTGGAAAGAAATGTAAGTATGACAACACTCATCAAAACGCCATTGCTTTGTGACATTAGTGAAGAAATTTTTGTGGTTACTACACTAGTTACAGTTCTGCCTGTCTTCGAAAAATGCAGGTGTGAGGTAATGTCACGTTAAAATTATTCTGAAATACTTACTCAATAAAAACTCTGTCGTAGAACTCGACAGCCCTTTGCAAATCGGAGCGCACCAACTGTATAACCCTTATTAAATGCTGAAGCCTTGCCTCTTCCGTGTTGTCCTTACACTCGTTATTATCCAATATGTGGACAAACCAATCTGATGCACCTTGGATAACCGCCTGATTTAATACTTCGTATACATTCAACGTTGATCCATCGTGCCTTAACCATCCATACAAGTTTTCTGGGAACAAGTTCACTGTCTCCGGTACGTCCAAAACTGACAATTTGTATAGGATCTTAAGTACTTCTCTTAAGGTCTTCATAACGTTTTTGTCCCCGGCGGTTTTTCCTCAGTTTTCGGATGTGGCTGTAGCACATTGGAAGGAGTTTTTTAGCGCCGTCCCAGAATAGCTTAACATCCTCTTCAGAGACGAGACCTTAAAAACAAAAAATATAATTCAAATATAATTTAAATATATCACAATAATATTACGACCAGAGTGATAATATATTGTCATGTAGCAAAATAAGAAATAAAATGATAGAATCACTACAAGGTACAACTACTCACCAGATTGCAAAGGTTTTGTGATTTTGTCAAGCAACTCGTTGAAGAGGGTGAAGCTGAGAGGATGGTCGACGGTGACTGCGCAGTACACAGACCACTGCACCAAACAACTGTCCAGTGGCGTAAGCCCGCTCTGAGCGATATGCTGCGTCAGAATCGCCTCTGCAGGGCCACTGAAGTTACCGTTCCACCAGTAATGCGCAACCTACAGACAAAAGTCACCATTACAGCCAAAATATGACCAGTCCTATTCTTACCCGAGGGTAACAAGAGAATATTAAGAAATTAATTTAATTTTGTAAACTTTATATTTGGCAGACAAATTAAAATATTAAATAAATTTCGAAAAATGCACTACGAACTTAATTCTTACAATTAATTTATTTAACGACTTTTAGAGTGAGGTGAAAATGTAAGAAAGCACTAAAAATATTTTTAATTCATTTATTCTCTAAATGTCATCAACCACACGACTAGGTACAAATATATTTTCACAAATAAAACCGTACGCATTAAGACTCCTAGGTAGGTACTATAAAAATATATCAGTATGGAAATGTTTCACATTCAACAAAACTCTTTACTGTACCAGTGATATATGTAGGTTAGCATCATAATATGATGATGAAAGCTCGCCTGTTTCTAGTTTATTACTATTGGTCTTTATGTTTGTTTTCAATATCACTGGCAGTTCATAAAACATTTCATGACGGAAATAAAAATTTGAAAAGAGATCAAATTAGAATAAAGGTAGGTCATAACTAATCATAATCTATGGACATGATTTATAGCAACTTGTTGAAAAATCTATAAAAATATTACAATACGAACTCTAGCTATAACTCTACCTATCCGTTAAACCTAACCCATTAAACCGATTTTGATGAAATTTGAATAGTAAGCTTGAACCTAAAGAACGAGGCTATTTTTATCTATACTATTATATAAAGCTGAAGAGTTTGTTTGTTTGTTTGAACGCGCTAATCTCAGGAACTACCGGTCCAAACTGAAAAATTCTTTTTGCTTTGGATAGCCCTTTATTCGTGGAGTGCTATAGGCTATATATCATCACGCTATACCCAATAGGAGCGGGGCAGTAATGGCTAATCTCAGGAACTACCGGTCCAAACTGAAAAATTCTTTTTGCGTTGGATAGCCCTTTATTCGTGGAGTGCTATTGGCTATATATCATCACGCTATACCCAATAGGAGCGGGGCAGTAATGGTTAATCTCAGGAACTACCGGTCCAAACTGAAAAATTCTTTTTGCGTTGGATAGCTCTTTGTTCGTGGAGAGCTATAGGCTATATATCATATACGCTATATTCAATAGGAGCGGAGCAGTAATGGCTAATCTCAGGAACTACCGATTCGAACTGAAAAAATATTTTTGTGTTGAATAGTCCTTTGTGGAGTGCTCAAAGTTATATATCATCACGCTATGACCAATAGGAGCGGAGCAGTAATGGCTAATCTCAGGAACTACCGGTTTCAACTGAAAAATCGTTTTGTGTTGGATAGCCCTTTATTTGTGGACCGCTATAAGCTATATATCATCACGCTATGACCAATAGGAGCGGAGCAGTAATGGCTAATCTCAGGAACTACCGGTTTGAACTGAAAAAATCTTTTTGTGTTGGATAGCCCTTTGTTCCTGGAGTGCTATAGGCTATATATCATCATGCTATAACCAATAGGAGCGGAGCAGTAATGAAACATGTTGCAAAAACGGGGAAAATTATGAGTTTTGAGAGCTTCCGTTGCCTGCGCTGCGTAAACGGTTAAAGTTATGCAACAATGATGTATGACGGGATTGTTTCACTTAAAAGTTCTAAATAATATAACAAAGTCCCCAGCTGCATCTGTCTGCCTTAACGTGTTAAACTCAAAAACTACCTAACGTATTAAGATGAAATTTGGTATGGAGACAGTTTGAGACCCTGGGAAGAACATAGGCTCCCGGAAACTACTATTTTATAACGGAAGACTTTAGCCTGAAAAACTTTATAACGCGGGCGGAGCCGCGAGCAAAAGCTCGTAATTAAATAAAATCATTGTAAAATATGCCGTATGCAATAAATCATCATGACTATTAATAAACTTCCAATTAGCTGAATCACTTGTCATGGCTAACATATTTTAACTTTTAATGCCTATGATACGTGTCTAAGGCGTGTCTAAATAAAACTATTGGTAACACTAAAAGCTTGGTTCTTATTGTAACGAATGTGAATGAAAATGAACTCATTGTTATTTTAAGTCGTTCATGGAATGCTAGGATTATATTTCTTTCCGTCACCTGTCTCGTCAATCTTCTATTTTAAGAGGTTTCTCATGAGTCCATTATTATAAGCTGCTCGTTATAGAATATAATACTATAAATTATATAATACTATGCCATAAATTCGTAACACATCATTTATGGATTGAAAATATCAATGTGTAATAAGTATAGTCGGGTTATGAAAAAACTAAATTAAGACGAATACTGCGCTTGTGAAAAAGGTTCCTTAATATAATTAATTCCTTTCTTGGATCTTGTAATAGCTACATATTAAGTATTTAGTACATAAACAAGATTACCTTAGAGTTTTCAAGTTCATGCAGCAATAGTATCCTTAGTAAATGCCTGTGTTCCTGTGCTGCCACCTGGTTGTTCTTCTGGGATGAGAAACTAAGCCGTGTTTTGATCACGCCCTGCTTGCGAAGCTTACTTTTCTTGTTCAAACTGTACCAAGTGTTCAACCCGCTTGCTGGGATTGACTGAAATATACAATGGTAGGTAAATAGATAGGTTTACTAGGCGACTGTGAAGAATAATATATCTATAGTTTTTGTTGATCGTAAATACGGGACTCTATGCCGTAAATTTGCTTTATCTTTCTTTTACGTGTGATCCAGGCAATATATTTTTATATATTATGTTTAAATATCGAAACTAAAAACGTAAACGACATTTATTTTTTCTTTCCTGCACTACATTCCAATTCACGTCAGACTTTACGGAGTTAAAGGCGAGAAGCGATCTTTAGTTGTCGGTTAAGAGGTAAATATGGTTTATTTCAAGCAACGAAGGTGAAGACAGGGCGGTAACGACTCACCTTGATTAGAATATTCGTGGTACCGATGAGCTCATTGTCATGCTTTCCAGTTGAAGCTGTGATGACGATCTCCTTCATTAATTTCCTAAAACCTTTAACACCTTTTACGTCCATTATCTTCGTCATTTTTTCTTTCACCGTTTCCGCTGGATCAAAATCCCTGGAAAAATTTGTGCATTATGAATCAAACCATATGATACAACTTATGCAAATTGATAAAAACTGCTCAATTGTTTTAAATGAGCAGAAGACCTATATAATATGTCCGTCCGGATTCCACCGTCAATTATGATCTCGACTTACCATACTTTCCAAAAAATTATTGAATCTTCTTGGAAATTTCCTGGCATGGGCCTGAAATAAAAAACATTTGAGATAAGTTTTGATGTTTCACACTAACGTTTGACGCGTCAGAACCGATTTGCTAGCACTTTCAAGTGTAAATATTATAAAATGTAACAGTACCTACATATGAAGGCTGTCTTTAAGTTTTGTTTATTACTTTACTACTTTCGTTTTTAACAAATTTTTTGTAGGCTTGGTCACACTGTGCTCTGATACAAAAAAACGTAGCATTTCCAACCGCTTTAAATCTTCGAAATGTTCTACATTACCCACCAAAAGCAACAAGAAACATAAAACTATAACCATTTATAATTTTACCGACACACTTAATTATGTTTTTATTTTCGCTGAGCAAGTGCGGCGGTCACTGACCCGCATACCTCATTTTTTTGTTTGCTTCCGTCACGTGCGAACAACCTGTGGTGTGCTAAACAAAATCTTAGTAGGTCACGTGAAAAATGTAAATAAATAAAACAAGCTAGATTTCAAAGAACACGTCCATTTAACCCTACTTATTCAGACTTTTTGGTGCTTCCATTTCCTCTTTATCTAGAAATGCTACATATTTCAATTTACGTACGGTTTTGGAATTCTTCGCTGCTCCCTAATTAATACAAAATAAAAATAAAAATAAAATAAATACTTTATTTATCACGTAGGCGAACAAAGTTGCACTTATGATACGTCAAAACAAAGAATAAGAATAATTATTATTTCTAAACAACTATTAAAATTACTTATATAACTATGAACATTTTAAATTAGGGATAAAGTTTATACAAAAGACAAGGTACAAACCGAAGTAATCAGCTCGGGCTGGCAAGTAGGGGGAAATAGAAGGGTAACGCGTCGCGATCCTCACCGGCGAGGACATGAGCCCTAGCCTAGCTAACCTACCAGCCTTTCACTGGCTACAACCTACTTATTACTTTGACTGTGACTATTTTTATCAAGCAAACTCACGATGTATCTTATTTACACTCAATTATTAGAACACCATTAAATACCTTAAAACACTTAAGTTAATAATACTTACAATGAAAAATGCTCCTCCCAGACCGGATTCAGTGTGCCAGATTTCACAGACGTGTTGTAACGATGAGCCGAATTCGACATCAGATAAATGGTAACGAATGGATCACTCAGCCCCGTAGGATCTTTGGGCACAAGATCTCTGGCTTCCACAATCTCTACATTCAACATCAGCTCTGGTGGTTCCTTGGCCTCAGCCATCGTGAACAGTTCTGTGTGCTTGTCGTTGGATATTTTAAATGCCTCTTGAACGTAGGACAGCATCGCATCCTGTTCCACGTCGCACTTCACGTCACATCCCCCCACATTGTGCAGAATTTCATAAAGAATTTCCAAGTAAAGCTCATCGATCTGAAAAACCCCTCCATTCATTAATAAAACAAGGAAAATAACATCAAGCAATTATTCTAGTAATGCAACATAACATTCATTAAATTATATAACCATAGTTATTTTATCAGGAATGGAAAATGATGACGATCAAATGACATTAATATGCATAAAATCATTTGCCAGGAAATAAGATCGACAAATAATAATATAAACAAATGATTATGCAAAAAACATATTGTATCACTTCCTCCACGTTCTTAATAATAGTTATGTATGGAATAATTTATCAAAACTTATAGAGAAACTGTAATAATAAATGCTATTTTAACATATTTTTTTAAAATTACGTACTGATGAATCATAATAATATCGCAATTTCATAAACCAATAACCAAATAAAAGAACACGACAACTACTGCAGTGCTGTTACAAGACCAACTGAATGAATCATGTCATCAAAGTATGGGGTGTCGAACACCACCGGAACCAAAACGAAAACGCGACTAACTTCGAACGACGTTTCATAAACTAGGTGAGTATGTTTGCACCTACCCTTACAATGTGGTGGGGTTAGTGCGCCGCCGTGGGAACCATATCGATCTGATCGCCTGGACATGGTTTTGATTAGTCGCGTGCTTGCTCACGATCTATCTACTATTGTATTTGTTTAAAAGGTGAAAAATTGCCTTAGAACTGTTCCATTCGGCAATGAATTATTCATCGCCGAATAGAATCTATATTCCACGATTAAGATCGTAGAGATCTCCCACCAATTAAACTATTTTGACATATTTGATTGCGAAAATGCCAAATTTAATTTGCATCATGAATGTTCTTGTGTATTTCATACCCTAATCCACTCGTGTAAAATATATTATTTCATCCGATCATTCCTAAAGTCTTCCCAATTAATATATTTGTCATGTTTATAACATACAAAAATTACGCCCACGGATCCCTTTCAAAGTGTGAGTTCAACTAACAAGAATTACTATTATATCATTCCTTAATTTAACTTTAAAAATATACAAACACTACAGGCAATTTTGGCACGATTGATAGTTAAAGTTATAATTTATCCAATTAAAGATTTTATAAAAATATAAAATTATGAACACGCGTAATTGAATAAACATTATCACAAAAAAAAATAACAAACCAACAGTACACACGGTCATAGACTGTATCATGAGGCTGGTCTGTCTCTCCAGTAACTCTTTCTTCACGCCCCTGAACCTGGTGCGAAGGGTTCCCGTATTACTCATTTTGTTATGTCACAACACAGCGACTAGAGACACTTGCGTACTACACACAATTCCTTTGCCAAGAAAACATAACCCATAACACATTTTCACTCTCGCGCAACTAAACACGCAAACTTCCACACGCACGGAAATTATTCATGGTGGAGAATCCACCAAACAGAATGAATGTGGGGAGAGCTGGCAATGCACTGGCGAAGTTCGGCCGGGACTCGAGATTCAACCCGCACTGCCGCCAAAATCTATTTTTGCAAAGCGCCGCCAACGAAGACTAATGCGATCTCAGCTAAATAATAAAAAAAAAGAATTATCCAAAATATTTTAAAACACCACAGACGGTCGGACTGGAACAACATTTTTAGAGTGACTTCCTGCGACGACAGCTTTTTAACTTATGATTAAATAATCATTTTACAAGCAGAACTTTAAAAATAATCCAATGTTTCGTAATTGCTACGGTTCATCCCCCCTGTGGTTAAACCAATATTTTACAAGAGGATAAACTATTAGTCACTGGTAATGTATTTGCTAATGGACAATTTTGATTTATGGCCCTGTTCAATTACTAAATATTAAATGAATAACAGTACATTATGAAAAGTTTTATTGATACAATATAATGATAGTAAATTATGTCAGACTGTGCAGAAATGTTTCAATGCAGTATTTAGTACCGCCTACTACCTTTTACATAAGCTCATACTGTAAATATGTTTGCAGTGCACTGTGCAGTAAGCAGACTACAAAATCGGCTGAATTATGCATTCTATTATACTAACCAGAGGCATGGTAATATAATTCATAATATAGCACTTTCTGATCAACGTTCGTACAACAGCTATTCAATTTCCTTATTTCTTTAGTTTTCCTTCCAACGGAGCACGTCTCACATTTAACTCTTACTCAGATGATGTTTATTGTAAATTTAAGTAGTGTTTCGAAACGTGTATACTGTATAGTTACATCCAAGGTTCCCCGTTCGTCAGTCTACTGAGCAACAAGCGTTTGAAACGATTTATTTACTTTATAAACCACGTACGTTTACATTATCCTAGAACGGAAACTACTGTTTTACATTAAAGGTAATTTACGCGAACATACTTCAATAAGCACTTTGTAACGATAAGAATGATATCCATGTAATGGCATCTGGTACAAGCACTAAAGGAGTTAAGTACTTAGCTTCGTTAAGAACCATTAATATCAGATACGGCGATAAAAGCACTTGATGACCAATGTTTGGAGCCGAGCTAGTCTGGTTTTTTGATGATTACAAAACGGCATATTATAATAATGAATATTTAACAAATTTTAACAGGCAGATACATATTTAAGAAAAAATAATATGGGGGTCATTATCCGAGCAATAGAAGCCAAACAACAGTTTTCATTCTTTTCTGTTTGATTTTTGTACATACATCACGCAAGAAATACTGCATAGAATTGAATTCATTTTGCACAGATATATTGCTAGAGGTCTTACTTAAAATATAAGCTCCATTTTATCCCGAGACTTGTATCCCGAGACACTTTTATACGCGAACGAATCTAGTAACATAGGTAATAAGTATATGAAATATCAACATATGAAAATATATTTTTTTTACAAATAAAATCAATATGAGTATGAGCATTGCATGAGCAGTAAAATATTACATCCATTGAGATGGTTTAATAAGGAAATAATTCAATTATGTATTTTTTTCTAGTTTCCACGTCGCATGCATAAAATGCAAACAATTCTCAAGAAGTCTTATATAAATTCGTAAAACAGGTACTTATATGAAAGTGAAAGAATATCGAGGACCAAAAGAAGAAAGGAGGCGAGGTCAATATATTTGTGTCTTTATGAGCATTAAATAACTTGTTCTTCTAATTGATCCTATCACGCAGACAATTAAATCAAATTATAAGTATCACAGTTACAGAAATAAAATTGACAATGATGCAACGGGGATTTTTCAGGACTACTGTTAGGTCAGTAACCTATATTCTTTGCAAGTGAAAAGACTGAAGTAAATTCAGGGACTTTACTACGCCCGATTTAATAATTAAGTCGAAATTAGCACAAATTAATGAACCGTTGCATTGGCAGATAGCTGCAATATGAACTTCCCCTTATCCTGTTATAGTTACGTATAAGCGTTTGATTCACGTATGCATTTGATAGATTCCAGAACATGAACGTAATCAGACAAATTACCATACGCGTACAATTACGTTCTGTTCGGTCTGGTTTAGATTATTTGAACGTCTGAGTACTAGGTTTAACATAGACTATTAAAAGAATTAGTACATACCTACTTTTCGATACATATTAATTTAATATTTCAGACATACATCAATCTATATTATGATATTAGGTTTGAAATCGAAAGGCCATAAAAATTATTATTTGATCGAAGTTTCCTTAACTCATGCGTATATTATTAGTTACTACTACAATACCATGTTTCGTAACCCAATTTAAATTTAAAACCAATGAATATTTTATTAAAATTCAAACAACTGCAAAACCTTTACCCCTTAGAATATTGATAAGATAGTAAGATTGCGATTAATTATCAAAAAACCTTGAACAGAGATATTAGCTAAAGGGGAATAACATTGGAAAGCGAAACATTCAACAGCGGTCATTCAGAACAACCTTGGCGAGGAAGTTGACAAAATAATCTGAAGAAGAGGTAAAAGAGTTGGCAGCATGCCACGATAAAAAACGAGAGCTGCGCCGGCGCACACTGCGCTGTTCACCAGACGTGCATCAAAAACAACTAACAAACGTCATAACT
Organism: Manduca sexta; assembly: GCF_014839805.1. NCBI lineage: Eukaryota > Metazoa > Arthropoda > Insecta > Lepidoptera > Sphingidae > Manduca > Manduca sexta. Next base: position 11,312 of record NW_023593338.1, read on the forward strand.
TGAGTCCATGAAATATGCATGAATATTTATGGTGTGCACGCAAGGGAATCTTTTGTTCCAATACGATGTTGATTTATTATTAGATAGACGTATCACAGGAATATTAAAAAGATTCGCACCTACTGCGTACATGAGTGTATCTCTTCCCTTCGCTGCTTTACAATTAAGACATTCCTTTGGAATCGAGCCCACAAAACAGACGGTTAACACCGCATTACAATGCGGCAAACGCTAATAAAATCAATTTGCTAAAAATAAGTTACCTCAATGTCTAGTTCAGTCAACAAGTTAACACACCTAACCTGGTATTCACCTAAAAATAAATTAGATGTCGAAACAAACGACGAACCACCGCTCTTAAGTGTGAATGCAATCAATATTCACATCAATGAATGAAATGTTTGTAAACTTTTACACCCGCATAGCTATTAAAATGCATGTTAAAAGTAGGACATGATACCGAAATGGACATGGTGGGCCAACTATAAACAAAATTGATTTTATTTATTTTTTTTATTTTTATTAAACGTATTCCAAGAATGTAGTTACCTACTTACATATTATCTTACTTTTAATGTAAAAATATTCCATTAAGCACTACAATTTTTAATCGGAACGACATAATAAATCCATCCTACCTTAGCAATAGTAAAACCTGTAAAAATCGCACGGTTCTGATATTTGGACTAGATTTTGTTATAATCACGTACAATGGTTTCAATAATTTACTTAATTGTTTTAAATTAAGGAGGCTACCAAGAACTTAGCAAAAACAACATTTTCCCACGGCGAATCTGTAAATTGTAATATTAACTCTAAATATTATCAACCAACAAAATAAAATTTAAATACTTGTCGATGCATTTCGTTATATCATAACTAAATGGGTATACATATGTGATAAGATATTCAATTTTAATTTACAACTTTAATCTCTTTAACTCGATGGTGAATTTGCAAGCAAATGATAAAACAAGACTTACATTCCATCCAACGGCTTCCACATAACGATCAATCTTTTCGTGCTCATCAGGTTCGGAATCAGTATCCAATAAGGTTTCATTTCCACTGTCGGAATCTCTGGTTACACTACGGATTTCTCCTTGGAGTTCTGCCTCCGTTCTTTGCTCGCCATCCTGCACTTCGACTTCTTTTAAAGGAGCTAAAGGTGTTGCCTCTTCTAGGGCAGCTCTTTGCGATGCCTGCTTCAAAATCGAACCAAACTTCTCAAAGAAACTGTCGTCTACTTCTTGTATCCTGTAAAAAAGAAACATTTTGTATTTAGGCATAATAGGCATTATGAGACTAACAAACTGACAAGGTGACCAGCGCAGTGCAGTACCAGACAGTGCTTCTTAGGTAGTTCAAATGCGGATGGTGTTTCTATAGTTATAGACAATTATAATACTCATCATTAGGCGAGCGGCTTACCCTTATAATTCGTATCAGATAAAAAAGTAGGTTAACATATTATTATTCTTAAGGTTTTACTATAAATCGATGAACAGGCTTCGGCAAATTATACTAAACAATAATGTCAATTAACAAACATTGTCCCGCCTATAAGTTCACTTGTTTTTAACTACGAAGGATAACGACTCCCCACTGCTCACAGATTTTGTTACATATTTTTGAATATATTATTGTCAGTGTAATACAATTTCTGTAAGTCATACAAATGAGCAGGTAAGTAGCTATTTATAAATAAAAGACAACATTTGCAGTTAACACTTTAATTATCATTCCAACAATAAGTAAAAAAAAGATTTCCTTATTTCTTATGAGAACCTCCTCGTGAGAAATAAATATATCCTTTTTAGAATAGAATTTTGTGTACATACAACTAATAAATTCAATAATATACGCTATATTCATCGCACAAGTGTTTAACAAATACCTATGTGAAGCATGCACCGCCTACAACAAATTTATCTTTGATTTTTAATTCCAATCCTAAGGGAGCTTTTTACACTTATTTAGAATGTGTTTGATGTATAAAATGCACAGATGTAGTAAAGATTAAAGACCCAATATTCAATTTTGCATTTAATCAAACCTTCCTACTGGAGTGTCTGAAGAGGAAGATATAATGTGCCTCCATGTTGTAATATATTGAGACATCCTGCATTCTATTCCAATGTCGGACAATAAGTTTTGAGTTTTTATATACAATTTAGGACATTGGATCTCCCAGAAAGTTGATATCAGATGGTCAATTGTAAAAACTAAAGAATACATTATCAAACTTTCATGTTTATGCATTGTATGTGTCTCATGACAATGGCACAGATAGTTAGAAGAATATAGGAACTCCAAGCAAATGTAAGTTCATGAACCTTTTCATATACTTGTTACATTTTTTAAACAAAATACAATAAATAACAGAGGTTTGAAATTTCTAATTGCAGCAATCTTTCCAGCAGCTGCTCGAGTGCAATGGCTATTTAGTAATAATTACACTCAAAATGTCAGTTATACATATAATATTATAGACTACATTTTGAAAAGAACATCAAAACACATACTACCAATCTAACAAGGATTGTGTTTAAAGGACCAAATCAATATCTTAATGATCAGCAGAATTTCTAAAATGACTAGTTGCAACAGAGTAAAGTATACATTATAAAGCAGCGATAGCCTAGTTGGTTGTGGAACGGACTGCCAAGACGAATGTCCGCAGGTTCAAATCCAAAAGGCACACACCTCTGACTTTTCTAAAAATCATGTGTGTATTCTTTGTGAATTATCGCTTGCTTTAATGATGAAGGAAAACATCGTGAGGAAACCTGTAAACACGGGTGTGTGAAGTCTACCAATCCGCACTAGGCCAGCATGGTGAACTAAGGCCTAATCCCTCTCAGTGGAAGAGGAGGCCTGTGCCCAACAATGGGACAGTATATAATACAGGGCTGATATTAAAAAAAGTATACATTAGAGTAAATAAAATACAATGGTCTGTCTTAGGGTTTCAGTATTGCCTCTTCATGTGGATATAACAATTACAAGCTTTTGTAACACAAATTCACAATTTAGTTGTGATAAATATAAATTATTGCACAAACCATCTATTATGGCAAGATAAGTTGATTATTACACATTATCGTAATTGTAATACCTATTTTACAAATGTTCTAAGTAATATTTAACTCTATAATCACAATTCACTGGAAGACTGGAATGATTTGACAAGATACAGTTATTCTAATATATTACAAAGATAAATATAAAATAGCCACAATCAATGTATATTCCTACTATGTTTGTTTTGCAATAATTATCCTAAATTGAAAAAGTTATAATATTTGAAGGTAACATATAAAATGCAACTTATTTATTAAATAACATATAAAACAAAACATATTTAGACTTATTGTTATAGATAACATTTGGTAACAATTAAAAGATGCCTCATAAAAGAAACCATAGCCTCATAGACAATACAGCTTCTTATTTATCTAAACCAGACATCAAAGTGTATTTTATGTCAGTATATTCTTCAACCCCATGTAAACTGCCCTCTGCCTATACCAGACTCCTTAATACCACCAAATGCAGGCTCTGCAGCTGATAATATTCCATCATTTATTGCCACCATTCCAAACTCGAGTTTTTGTGACATCCTAAAAGCCTGGCCCAAGTCTTTGGTAAGAACATAAGAAGCTAGGCCACTTCTGGTGCTATTGGCAATCTTCAAAGCCTCAGCTTCATTTTTAAATTTTAGACAAGTTGCAACAGGCCCAAATATCTCCTCTGTGAATATGTTCATATCGGGTTTCACATTTATAAGGAGAGTAGACTCATAAAATTTGTTGCCAAGTTCAGTGGCAAACTTGCCACCTGCAAGAACTTTTGCACCTTTAGATACAGCATCATCCACAAGACCAGAAACCTTCTTGGCTTTGTTCCAGAGTTGACATAAAGAGGGCCACAAGTCACTCCCTCCTTTGTTGCCCAGGTCTAGAATACATTTACTGCCAATTCTTGCCTTAAATTCTTTTACAAATTTATCATACACATCCTCATGTATAAGGAACCTATTGGCTCCAATGCAGGCCTGACCGTTGTTTCTGAATTTTGCCAACATGGCTTGATCTACAGCATGTTCAATGTCAGCACTCGCAAAAACAATAAATGGTGCATTGCCACCTAATTCTAATGCAACTCTCTTAACACCCTTAGCTGCAAAGTCCGTGCAATATTTTACCAACATGTGTTGAGCCAGTGAATGATATACAACCAACGCTGTGGTCTTCACACATAACTTGGCCAACAGCTGGGGCATTCTTCCTACTGGCAGTAACCACGTTAATCACACCTTTGGGCACTCCAGCCTGATGAGCCAATTCAGCTGCAGCTAGAGCAGACAGTGGGGTATCTTCAGATGGTTTAATAACACAAGTGCATCCTGCAGCCATGAGGGCACCAACTTTCCTCGTAATCATAGCGAAAGGGAAGTTCCATGGAGTAATAACAGACACAACTCCAAGAGGCTGCCTCGTCAATAATATTTGTTTGTTAGGCCAAGGACTCGGGATAATTTCTCCATTGATGTGTCTGGCTGTATCAGCAAACCACCTCAAGGAAAAATTGCCATAAAGCCACGTCACCCCTGGACTCAGATAAAGGCTTTCCAGACTCGGCTGTTATTACTTGGGCCAAGTCTTCAGAATTCTTCTCACACAAATCGAACCATTTTCTTAAAATGCGAGATCGTTCTTTGGCTGTTGTGTCTCTCCATGTCTGAAAAGTATTAGCAGCGACCTGTACTGCATGCTTAGTATCGTGAGCGTCCATATCCGGGATTTCTGTTATTACACTATCGTTAGCCGGGTTGGTCACCGGAAACAGTACTTTACTCTGCGATTGCACCCATTGTCCATTGATGTAAGCTTGTTTTCAACAAATGCATGCGCCTACATTGGGTGATGTATAATTTGTAATTTTTTGATATACTTGTACGCAATAAATCCATATTAATGGAACAATCCGTATCCGCTGTAATGTATGCTCTACAACGGCAAGCGGTTGACGCAATGGAATTGATCACGTTATATCACAGTTATTTATTGCTGAGATAACAGTTAAACACGTCGCTTCAATTGACGTGCAGAAACTTTGTTGAAATTAAATATTATGTTTTATTTACTGTAGTAGATAACAGTAGTTCATTTATAATAATTGGACAAAAATAATTTACGGCCGGCTACCTAGTCCGTATATTGACGTTTTTGTCTTTTGACATTGACGTTTACGTAGATAACACTTAACGTTTCATTTCACACAATATCTTTTCTTCATTTCCATTGTAGTTTATCAAGACATTTTATATTATAATAAAATATTATTAACTAAGTTTTACTGGCGACTTCGCCCGCGTGAACACTCTATCCGATATAAATATCCTGCTATAACAAATATTCCTTATTTAATTGTTTAACTAAAATTGTTGGTTACCAACTGATTTGATTTTTTTGGTTTGATAAAATTTACAATATGGTCATACTGACCATATTGTAAATTAATCATAAATTATGGTCAATCAAAAATATAATTGTATTTGTAGTTTTACGGGCGTCTATCCACCATTAAATCGGGCGTTTATAGGTACTTTTAGCTAGAGAGAAATGCCGCTCAATTTCTATAAACTATAGTACTTATAATGAAATAAATAACATGATGTACAACATTTAACACATTTCTTATAATGTTTTTAAACACGAAAATATATATTTAACTTACAAAAAAAAAATTACGAACTACATATAAAATCTTCGCGTTCTATAAAGAAGCAACCACGCCGCAGTTACCACCAGAGAAAAACGGACAAGAAACTCTAGTGTTTAAAATCACTGAAAAAAACTACAGTGCATGATATAAAGGATGTTACTCTTAGCGTCCACACTGCCAATAACAGAAATTAACAAAATCGAAGAGTGACGTTCAGCACCAAGCAAGTCGTATGGCATCTGGTTTCAAACTTCTACAGGCAACGGCAATCGATAACAATGTTTTTTGTTTTTCAAAAGATATGTAACATTACTTTATGTATATACTAACACGGCAACATATACTAACAATAATTAATAACATTTTGATATCAGATGTTGCTGAGTACCAAACACTTGGAAACGTTGCTCCACAGAAAGTTACTGCGGTGTGGATGCACCTTAAACCGTATTCGACATTTATGAAATTGTCGCCTCTTGAACGCAACAGCGAACACATCTAATGTATCGTGTAGTTGTAGTTGTATGTAGCTCTATGCCTAATATGGCATTTACATTTCGATGATGGCGTTACACTTGTCTATGCGTATGTGTTGAGAGTAATCACATGTCTACTCCTTGGGGCATCTATATCACATTTCTCATATAAATAAAACTTAAATGCAAAAGTGCATAATATGTCTGTTATGTACTCACAACAGGTATAATATTATGCACCAATCCAATAAATCAAGATTTAATGAATAAGTTAAAAAGTCAGTAAATAAGTACTTTTCTAGAGCAGGAACTAAGCTTTTTCCAACCTTAAGTTAGACGATAGAAAAGGCGTAATTGAGGGTAACTTAATCTGGATACTTTATTCTACAAATAAATGTTAATAATGTTTAGGGTGGATAAATAACGTGGACACACGATGGGTAAATAAGAGTAGTTGCATAAAAATTCTTATGACCTGACACTTCCTGTCATTCTCTACTCCCGAAAGAGTAGCAAAGTAAATAGTAATAGCAGTACTAGATAGCAGTCACGCCGCTTGATAGCTAAGTATATCCCAGGTCACCGTTCATGCACACACAACTAAAAAAATATCCACCCCACCGCTAATACCCACTATAGAGAGCTGAATAATAAGTTAATGTTTCACTTCCTTCAAGCAAGGCCGTATAATTAGTAGGCGGTAGTAAAAGCAGTAGTAGTTAAATAAAGATTGCTCATAAATTTTTTTTACGGGGTCCTGGGAATTGGCTGCCGAGATCCTATGGTGAATCAGGGTTAAAACCATATTTAATAGTCACAACCATTAGCCCACCCGCTTTCTCAAGCATGAAAACACTATACAAGGTAAGCTCATCATTCAGGGGTGGTATAACATCGCATAAAATTATTTTTTTAAACTGCCAAAAGCACCCAGGCACTTACTCAATTTTACAGCCTACCTAAATGTATAAGAACATAAACAAAAATATCTTAACAACAATCGCAATTCTGAGGCATCTGTCACATACTTAACACTTTTGTTGTTTTATATAGATACTTGTTAATGGTAGGATTTTCATATCTATACAAAGAGCGACCACCGTGCGAGGTACACAACACTGCGTACTATAGTTGTGCAAATTATGCCGCGTACCAGGATCAGCCTGTGTATAATTTACATCCGGTTTCGAACAGGCCAACATAATCGTGTCAATTAGAGAACGTCGTCATCTCTCGTCAATCAATAATCTATGTGGACTTCCTTGCACTCAGATTTCTTCACCAGATACAGTGGAGTCACTTTGCCTTTGAAAAAGTGTTTTTTATGTGCTTGTACATAAAAAACACTTTTTTCTTGATAAAAAATTTCTCCTTCTAGATAAGTTTTATTAATTCTATATATGTTGCCACCATTATTCTGCATTCTAAATTAAATTTCATATTTATTTTGGCAACCACTCCAATGGACATAATAACTTCACACTAGTATATAATATAACAATTTCAAAGTTATTACTATATTATTTTTATGTATTCACCGCAAAATACTATGATGTGTTAATTAACTACTTTAAATGTTACTTTTTACACAATAATATAAGTAAATGCCGGTCTCCGAAATGAGGTTACGATCTTTAAATCTTTATATTTATTCGTAATTTAAAAGTCAGTTATCTCACAAAAGCCATTTTTGTGAGATTTTAATAAACAATTTTACAAAATAGGGGACCGGCCTATACTTGATTTTGTACATTATTCTATATGTAATGGTTAATAATACGAAAAGAAGCACTCCTGCGAAAATGCATAACAATTGGTTAAAAATGAGCGAGTAATTCATATTTAAAATATTGTAATGTGCAGAAGTGGGCGCGATGTGGGGATATCGCTTCATCTCTTTTTTCGCACGCGTCGTAATTCCCGATGACGTCACATGTGGATAT
>NW_023593339.1:0-8227 GCF_014839805.1 Manduca sexta
GAATTTTAGTCATAAATCACATAAAGTTGCGACCGGAGTTACTAACAGCTTATTCCAATACATCAAAGATGGGACCTATTCCTGGATTTCACACAACATCTTATGTAATCGATTATGGAGTTGTGATAACGGGGAGTACGGTATGAGACTTTTCAAAATCCTTATGTAGCAAAATGTTTAACTTTGAATGAAATAAGCTTGCTTAAATAATTATGCATTATCAGGTGCAATGCATGGCCGAAGTTATTAATTATGGACCTATTCCTACAAAACTTCATTTCGCAAAAGGCACTCACATACCTCCGTGGCTGGGAATAAAATTATGTGGAAAGCTAAGTCCTGGAGAAGCCGGCAAATTAGAAATTATGTTTTCTCCTAGTTCCAACGACTTTATACAGCTGGAGGAGCCCGTTGAAACGTGTGTTAATTTAGAGGTACAGAAAGTTATTTTCATGTTATACTGAACCTTTACCTTCTACTTGAGCGTGTGCAGATAACGGAACGGTTACAGGATTATTATGTACTACATAAATTATCGAAGGTGTATGGTGATACCAATCCATTTTTTCAGATACCATACGGTGTAACAATACCAATTCAGATAAAAGCACTCTGTGCCGTGCCGTATTTACTATCCAATGTGGCAGAAATTAATTTCGGGTCTGTTAGATGTGGAGATAAAATTATTTGTTCAATACCATTAAAAAACGTGTAAGTACTTTAACAAAACTACCCAGATCTTAAATTTAGAACTTCTTTAAAATTAAAACTCTTCATTCCTATTAGGTAAACCTACCTGCATTTGGTATGTGACATTAAAATTGAAAGCACCTGGCCCCAATCCTATGGTGGTGTTGGATAGTTCAGGAAAATACGAACCGGGCGAAGGAGGATGGCTTAGTGTAGCCTTCAAACCAACAATGGAGGTTTGTATTTATCGTTCATCATGAAGAATCGATAGGTTGTGCATAACTAAACGATAGTAATATGTTAAATTTCAAACAGATGACATACGAAGGCTTACTTATATTCAGATTTCACATGAATCCGACTAGAATGACTATACCAGTCTCAGGGCAGGGAATCCTACCACAGGTTCATATCATTGGGCCACATGTTAACTTTTCCCCTACTCTACCTTGGGCGGAAACTACTGACGTCTACTTTGGATTAACGAATCCCTGCCCTTTTCCAATAGAACTGATTGTAGCTCATAGCGATGAGTAAGTACAAGTTCAAACAGAAACAAATATTTTAACAGTTCGTTGTAATAAGACATTACATGCCTATTATTGGTTGTAGAAAGTGGAAGGAAGAAGATGAAATATATCAACTACTTACTAAATATTATAACAAACCGGATGAAATGCTCGTACCAGCTATAAGACCTGGGACTGGTTTACCATTCGAAATAATAAACTTCTATAAGAAATTTACAGAAAAAGTTACCAAGTAATGTACCTTAATAAAATATATTCGCTTCAACTCAATATAGTATGGCTATAAGATATAATTTAATCACATTTATGAAAAAAATATTATTTTAGGGCTCTCGAGGAGGAATCTGCAGCAGCAAGAGCTCTCAGTACTCGGGCTAATACAGCAGCAAAGTAATTATTATTATTAGGAAATTCTTGAATGTTTAAACTTATAGGTAAGTTAGTAAGGTATAAATAAATATAAAAATAAATATTATTACTTTTAGAAAAACAGCTAAAGGCTCAAAGCCAACTCCGAAATCAACTACTCCTAAGGAAGCAACTCCAAGAAAGTTTAGAACTGAAGCGGAAATCGTTGCCGGTTAATATTCATGTTTATACCAACTACTATATATTTTATTGTTATACTTAAATTTATTTTACATCTAAGACTTCCACGCAAAGAAGTGGCTTAACAAAACCGGAATGATCACTTGAATCCTTTTAATTTTCTTATTTGTTTGCGAGACTGCAATCCATAGTTACCAGTGAAATCGTGGTAGCGTTAAAACTTTTAGAAAAGTAAACTGCCTAATTAGGTTTGATTAGTTAAGTAATTAAATATGCATAAGCTTATGCTAACATTATTCCAGATGAGATCAAATCATTAAAAGAAAACAATGTAGATCCGCTTAAAGAATGTTTACACGTGTTTGACCATTCATCGACCGATACAAAAACAGACAAAAATATGAAAGGTCTTCTCGTCTTTGTACATGGATCCCCATGTGAAGGTAAAGTGATGCATAAATTTACAAACACTGAATAATGTATTTGTTTTGTTTTGTTTTTTAAGATATTAATAATGGTAATTAGCTATTAATTTAACATAAAATGCGTTATTAGAAGCACATTGTCAAGAAATAGCTTACTCTATCGGAAAAAGGATAGATTTACCCACAATTAATGTTGACCTCTGTATTGTGGAAGCACTATGTATATGTGATTGTCCAGCGAAACAAATTTTAACCAGTGCGATACATGAAACTTTCGAAATGTCGCAGAAACATGCGAAAGGGGATTCAGACGATAACGATGGTGTCAGCCAAGGTATGATGCTAGTAATACTTATATTACTGATTGTGTTTACATTTTAATTTATAATTTTATTTTTTAAATGTAAAGTAGTAGATATTGTCCGTTAAGAACCTAACCAAGTTTTATATCAACATTGTCTTGTAGAAGCATTCAATGAAAATGAAGATGAGTTTGATATCATTTTAAGAAAAATAGAGTTCTTGGCGAATAATAAAAACGTTGGAACCCCTCGATCAAAAGCCAGCGATAAAAGAAAAAGAAATCCTCTAATTCATCGATTGCTTCCCATTCTGCTTTGGGCGCAATGGGATCTACTACACTATTTCACATGGTAGTTGCTTAAGCATTAAAACTTTGCTTTCAAACTTAGTTTCGAAATACGTTAAACACAATTACTAACTTTGCAGGATTTAATTCATGAGTTGCTAACGGATTTTTTTAGCCGTCCTAAATTTATGAAAGGCTTTGTAGTAGACTGCTTAACGAGTCTTGTTCTAAAAAATCCTCCATTAGTCCTTACTACAGTGTTGAGGTGTAAGCCCACAATATGGAACGTACACCTTGTGTTATGTCAGTCTGATTTCTATAGGTGGGCACAAACGTATGAAGAAACTCACAGGGAAAATGATTTGATTGATGAGTAAGTAATTGAATTAAATTACATTACATAGAGTAAGTAAATTGTTTACTACAACTAGTAGGCGCATTTTATAATATATTTGGTTATAGGAACATGTCCAAAGTTTATGACGAAGTTGAAATAGAAGGCATAATAAAATCTTTTGAAGATATGACTGCAGAAGAATTTGAAAACTCATCCCCAGAGTTAAAATCTATTTATATAAATTATGGGTTAGAGGAACGTCGACAAAAATATTACGAATCAATAGGGTTAGTAATTTATATTGTTATAAACTAGAATATTATAGTCGAAATTTTATTAAACATAATCTTTTGTTTTTAATAAAGACAAGTCGGGGAAATTATCCGAAAGGACAAATCTGGTAAAGGTAATAACAAATTTATTATTTTCATTTTAAGTTTTTATAGGAAAACAGATTGAAAATTGCAGTTTGTTTCTTTTATTTAGATCGTAGCAAATCTTTGTTGCAAGTAGATGCATCGGAGTCAAAGAAGAAAAATAAAAAGGAGGATACTTAGAGGTATGAATTAAAATACATTTGCTAGCATATCATAATGTTATTTTGCCTAATATTAAAATTTCTTTAATAGCAAAACCTACAAGCGAATTCTTAGTTATGAATACTAAGTATAACGATTACACTAAAAATACGTACGAGAATCTTATCAACATTGCTAATAATTGGGTTTTTGAGGAAAGTGATGTAGGAAGTCCCATTTATGGTTTTAATGGACAAGTGGTGGGAGCGGCACAAAAAAAGGCAAAAAGGAAATCCGAAGTTCAATTTCAGGTAAAGTACACAATCGTGTGTTCACATTTCAAAATTAATGAATTAATTAAAATTAAACTTTATTCATAGGTGTCAGAAGTTAGTTTCGAAGATAGAGGTTTTCCTCTAACTTTCATAATGTGTCCTTGTATGCAATACAAAGAAGCGTTGGTGAATATGTTTGTGAATTCGCCAGTGGTACAGGATGCTTTAAAAGAAGAGGAAGAACATGATATTCTTGCTCTACCAGTAAACAGAAAAGAATTTACAGTTTTACTTCCTAAGACGTTTCCCACAATTCATCATGAGGATCCGTTAAAATGGCGGTACTTAGATGAAATGCCGGTATTGAATTAAAACTTATTATATTGTTCAATATATATCAAAATAGTAAATATATAAAGCTAGAGACGTAAATACTATTAAATCTTTATATGAGCTAGCAGAACATTATTAACTTTATATATATTAATATGCTTTGGTAATGTTAATTATTATGAATTTGTTGCATGTGGCACTGTGTGACTCAAGTTTAGTTATTTATACAAGATTATAAAAATGTATTTTTAGAAATTTCATCGATGAACATTTTTTTTGCGCAGATAAAAAAGTGTGAATGTAATCAATTAACAGATCTAAATTTGTTAGATGATACAACGCAAGATAATGTACTAAACATTTTGTCTAAGTGGCATTGCACTTGTGCCAAGAAAGTGAGTAAATAATGATCTTATATTGTGATTTTTTATATTTACGCGATGTAGCACAAAGAAGGATTACATGTTTCATAAAAAAAATCAGGTAACTTCCTCACAAACGTCTACAAGTGAGATTCCCTCTACATCTGTGGAAAACATAGTGACGGAAGAGAGTGAATTGATATATTTTATCCACCGCCGTTGCGCAGTGTAAAATCAATACCCGGTAAATGAGCACGTAATATTTTATTGCCAATTCTAAATTTACTTTACACCTAACTATTGTACTATTGTTTCAGCGACTAGCGGGCGCTTAGTGCTGCAGCCTGGTGACCTGGTTAGATGTAAATACTCGTTCAGTCCGCAAGTGGAGGGCAATTTTAGTGTTAAACGATACGTCGAAGTCAGCGGGTGGCCAGACTCCAGAGTTGATATTAACGTTGTTGGTATATGCGATTTACCAAGGTATTAAATTAACAATACACGTACTATAACATTTAAAATTGATACCCGTGTAATTATACTTCACCTACATACACTAGAGAATGGCTAAGTACGTTAAAAAATTAAAAATAGATTTATGTGTGGGTAATCATTATTGCAGACTGGATAGTAGACCAAAAAAAATGTTCCAAAACTTCGCTAGAAGAGCCGTAGAGGACAAAGTATACAAAGTGACTTACTTAGATAATCTCAAGATGTTTGAATTTGGACCCATATTTATAGGAAACTTTAGGTGCGTAAAAATATTATCTACTCGTGAATTATTATCGAAAAGGTTCTACTAATGAAGTATTCTATGCTAGTCACAACACAGTTAGAATTTAGAGCTGTGGTTAACTGATTAGATGTTTAAACGTTAATATATTAACTGACGTATTTATATGAAACAGAATATATGAAGAAGAATACACAATTGATTTGAAAAACTCTTCTTTAATTACGGCTGATGTTGAAATAGAGTTCCAAGAGGAAACTACCGTTTTTCAAATTGACAAAGATTTCATTACATTAGAGGTTAGTCTGAGCGCCAAACTAAAATAATTTTTACTTTATAAAAACTCATGCGGATAATTTTTGTTTTTAGCCGGGATGTCGTGGAAAATTGACTATATCGGCAGCCCCCGCTGAAGTTGGAATCCATAATAGCGTGCTACTTTTTTGTGTAAAAGATAATCCAGAGATTATAACGATTAATATTGGTTGCAGTGGAGTAGTACCCGTAGTAGAAATACTACCACTTACTAAGCAAATTGGTTAGTAATCCTGACATCCTAGTTCTACATGAATTACCAAGACCACTTTGCGATGGTTATTTTTTATAATTGTACAGAATACGGAAAACTTTTACTGTATCGTCGAGAAGATGACAGATTCATTGTCAAGAATGACTCTATTTTGCCAATAATGTGGAAAATACGGAATTCCCAGGAGTTCATGGAAGATTTTATTATAGCTCAAACATCAGGCATCGTACCCAGACAGGATAATCAAGTAGTTCCAGTGACATACATTGCGTGTAGAGTCGGTGTTATTTCGCATAAAACTCTCACAATTGATGTAAGCATACATAAAGTTAAAGTTTTGGTTGAGCAGTAGACGGGGCGAGATGGCGACGCGAAGCTGGAGGGAAGTAAACAGTTGTAATACACTACTTACTGTACAATATGTCGTTTGACCAAACTTTAAATCTGCTACCGCGCCCTTGAGTTATAAACAGGTAACCCAAAGGATGTGTTTCTATGCTCATCGTTGTGGAGAGGTTTTGAGTTGTAATGTTTAGGCTAAAATTAGAGCACGTTTACATGTAATACTGCGATAATTAGCGCGCACATACACTGCTACTCCTTATTTCTAACCAATATATACTATACCCAAAATAACACCATGAGTTATTACAATTAAGTATGTCTTCTTATCGAAGGTATTGTCTTGTTACATTATGTTTTCTTAGATATACGACGCGGATGGCCGAGGTGAACCAATGTTAATTGACACCTTATACTTATCGGCCGAGTGTTACGATGTCATGGTTGAATGTGCCTACGAAAATCCCGCTGAAACGTATCTTAATTACGGAAACGTGAAAGTAAATTCCACTGTGGTCAGAGAAATGTATTTGTTGAACCGTGGCAAATATAACATTTATTTTAAGTAAGTCCTACTACCTATTTTATATAATTTATAATGGGGGTATTAAAATGTTTAAACTATAATTTCTTATGTTTTATTTTTCCATTATATTTTTCTAGGTTGAAAAAGTACGAAACTTCCCGGAACCCTCTTTATTGAGATCCTTCGAAGTAACTCCGGAGTGTGGTATAATTCCTTCGAGTCTGAGACTGGTGTCGATCGAATTTGAGTGTACACCCACTACGTCGATTAATCTCGTAAATGTGCCCGCCTATATATGTTCTTTATTGGACGGCAGTAAAGATCAGGTTGTTGTTGCCAAGTTCCCAGTATGTGTGACAATTGCATCGTTTTACAATACGTAAGCTTTTTGTGATGGTTAAAAATATTGCGTGATACGCAACTATGAATCTTGACGCCTCTTCGAAAATATTTTCAGGTTTACTTTATTCCCATTGGGTGAATTAAACTTCCACATAATACCGGTCGGCAGTGGAGTTATGAGGGAAGTGATATTAAATAATACTAGTAAATGTCCTTTTACTTACGAGATCATTTTACCAAAAGTCTACCAAATAGATCCCAATGCACCGCCTGCTATGAAGCTAAAAGATAACAAGTAATTTTATAAATATTACTTATCTTTTTAAAGTTTTATTAAGGTTTCCAAAGACCTCAGTAACACATAAAATGTTTTTTAAACTACCAGATTGAAAAACCCACCGATGAAGTGCGGAAACTTCATGATACTGAACGATGACAATTTACTCGCTCCTGGGACAAGTCGAACATTGCAAATACAATTTTTAGCAACAGCGGCTAGGAAATTCGAGGAGACTATAAAGTTTATAATAAGTGATACCTGCCCTGCCGAAGCTCAGGGCGTGCCACTAAAGCTGGTCGGCACAGGAGCCATGCCAACTTTGGATATTTGGAACATAGAAACCACTTTTAGAGAACATCTGATTGTTAAAGATCTTTCTGAATATAAAGTGCCCGAAGTATGTTATGATAGAATGGACTTTCTGAAAGTTGTTTTCGTATATCTATGTCACAAATGTTTTATTTTCAGTCTTCACCACACTGTGTGTTCGTTGAAAATTCGGTGACGCTGCACTTTTTCTGTGTCACAGTGAACACGAGTTTTAGAGGCGCTATTGATTTATACAATAATGGTCTGGTGGCCTGCGCGTTAAATATGAAATTACATTACCAATCCAATACCAATCAAAGTATTTTTTATTTAGACAAATATGATACACATATTGAACCTTTGCTACATAAATCTCTTGGAATAATTTTCAGTCCGAAAGCACTTTCGGTAATTAAACTAAGTTATATTTTATATAGTTAGACAAATTTCCTACACAGCTAAGTTATTAATAATTTATACTTCGGTTCTAGGAATATAGAGCAGTTTTAGAAATAAAATTGAAACTTCTTGACAACCAAGAACAATCCTACAAGA
>NW_023593340.1:0-7747 GCF_014839805.1 Manduca sexta
TGACTCGAAGATTGCACGTTCTCAGTAATTGTTCGTATTTTGCTTCAGATGCACCTAATTGAGTGCGAAGCTCATGTTCGATTTTTTGGAAATCAGCTTCCCTTTGAGCTAAGTGTTGTTTCCATAATTCAGCAATTTCAAAACCACGTTGATCAACGGCACTCGATACTGAATTTCGTAATTCGGCTACTGTAGACAACAAGTTATCGTTTTCCGCATTTAAATTTTCCACTTTAGCATTCAAGTCATTAATCTTTTCTGTATATTCTGTTGATTGTTTCACAAGCTCAGAATTGTCATTTTCCAATTGTGAAACTTTGAGACGGGCATTTGAAGATCTTGGGTTAGTTTTGAAGCTTGAGTCTCCAAAACTTGGCATTGTTCTTGTAAAGCACTTGCATTACTTTGCTTTCCCCATATTCGATTAATTTAGAGTTAGTCATATTTAACTCTGAAGCTAATTGATCTATATATTTTAGATTCTAATTCTGCCTGTTTCAGCAATGTTATCTCTTCATTTAAATGGGAACACCTATCTGTCAATTCAGCCTTTTCTTTGTCTGAAACCTTGTGAATATTTTCATATTGGGTTTTGTAAGATTCGCATTCCTGCAGTTGCGTTACATAATAAACTTTGGACATTGTCTAATTGTTCTTTTAAATTCTGGTTATCTCTTTGCAAACTGCATAACTCTGCTGCAATTCGAGATAATTATTATACAATGCTTCATAATTCTCTGTAGAGGAAATATCCTTATTTAGCTTACTATTAAGGTTACTTATTTCAATTTTAGTTGTTTTGTTCCGATATAAGTTCATTATTACGTGAAGTCAACTGATCTATAACGGCTTGTAATTTTTCATTTTTTCTATCTTCATTATTTCGTCATTAACCCGGTCTTCATTAAATGTTCTGGTAATGCTTACTGCACCTTGCGAGACATGTTTAGACTCTTCATCCCATTGTAAAGACGAAACCTTATCATTTGCCTCTTTAAATTTGTATTTCCACAATTCAATTTCATTATCTAATTTCTCTTTCATATCGGTCAACCTTTCGTTAGCATTGCTAAATACTTCATTTTGTTTTTTATAGATTCTTTATCCCGTTTTTCTTTTATAAGATCCACATTTAATTCTTCTACTTTCTTCTCTAATTCATGAATATGGATTCTAAGCTCATCTTCAATTGCACTGTCGAGGAAAGTCGACTGCGACACCTGTTTGGAAACTTTCAATTCATTCTTAACATGTCATTACTGGATTTAAGCTCTTTTAATTTCTTTAAAGCTTTCACAAGTTTTGCGTTACTCGTATCTAACTCAAATTGTAAGCTTTCATTTTGTTTTTTTAGTTGGTCTATTTTATCTTGTAAATGTGTTAATCCTGGCGTGACGCTTGCTAATTCCTCTTCATTTTCCCCTAGACCCCATCCTTCGTCTGAATTAAACGGATCAGCTTCTGGCGTGGGTTGTTGATTTTCGTCCCCATATAACATTCATAAGCCTTTTAGGGGTAATAATAGGCTCTACGTTATCAGGATTAGATGTGCTAATGCCTGTATTCAATCCTGAAGCTTGGTTTGATTTATCTTTTTTGACAATAACAGGTTCAGAAAGATCAGAAATAATTTGTGATTCTATAGATGATAAATCAAAGCCTTTTGATTCTTCACTTAATGGCTCAATCGTAGATGATATAACCATACCTTCTGTTTTCGGAATATTCATTTCGAAGGTTAATTTCGTATTCTTAATTCCTTTATTAGTTCTTTCTTTTTGATTCAGGAGAATTTGGAGCTGCTCATTGTCTAGTTTTAAGGCGCGTCCGTCTTGTAGTAATCGAGCTATTTCAGCTGATGCATTGTTTAGCTTGACATTCAGATCTGATATGTTACTTTCCAAATTAGATACAATTGTTAGATTATTTGTTTGATTAATATGAAATTTATTGGTTAACTCTGATATTTCTTGGTTTTTACTACTAATCACTGAATTTAATTTGTTTATTTCACTAATATATTGTTCTGTATAATCTGGAGCAACATAAGTTTCTTTGCTTGAACTTTTTGTCAATAATTCTTCATTAACCCTGTTCAGGTCTTCAATATTCAGGTTAAGATTTTCAATATTGAGTCTATATTCTTGAAGCTGTGATTCTAGCTGTAATACTCGTTCACTATATTTTTCACATTTTTCATTTAAAACTTTTTTATCTTTAATAGCGCTCTCAATTTGTGTATTAAATTCTAATTCTAAATCTTCAATTTTTCTTCTGCAATATTAATGTTTGATAATCATGTGTAATTCGCTTTATTTGTGTTTCGAGGTCTTGCACTTGTGATCGATATTTAGCCATTTCTGATTCAGCCGATTCAAATTTATTTGCTTTATCGACAAACTGATTACAATGCTCTTGTATATCAGACAAAGACTTTCGTAGTCTCTGATTTTCATCCATTAGATGTTGGACTTTATTTTGTAAGTCTTTGTTTCATTATCTATTTCATACAGTTGTTTTTCAACAACTCTGTCGTGATCTATGAGAACTGCCAGTCTGCTGACTAATTCATCTTCTTGATTTGTGTATTCATTATAGGCCTTTTTTTTCTTGTAGTTGAGTGCCCAATTGATCAGCTTTACGTTCGAGTGAATGTCTTCTGTCTTCCATAATTGACACAGAATCTTCAAGACGATCTATACGACTCTTATACTTACTAATTTCCGCTTCTAAATTCTCTATGTATAGATCTCTTTCTTGAATTTTAGCATCATAACCAAATTGCATTTGAGTTCTAATGTTATCTTCTTGTTCAAATTTACTTAACAAGTCAGCTATTTGATTATCTTTCTGACTTATATCGGCTTCCATGGCTGCGATCTTTGTTACGAAATTTGCGCTTATTTTTCTGATCTATTTCGTACTCGACTATTTTTTGTTTAAAGAATCTACATGTTTTTCAGTAGAACGTTCTCTCGAACTTCGTTTAATTCTTGAGTAATACAAGTTAATGATTCATTTGCTACTGATAGTTGCTCTGTGTATTTTATCAGTTGATTCTCCAAAGATGCCATTTCAGATTGCATTTGTATAATATCTTGTGACTTTTGGCTATCTAAACTATTTTTCTGTACTTGCAACCTGTTTATTTCCTCTTCAGCGTGTTTTAATTTATCTTGCAACACTGGAAGTGTTTCTACTTGGATCACTAACTGTTCTATATGAGAATTCTTTGATTCTAACTGCTTTTGTATTTCGTGGTGTGCTGTCTCTAGTTCAGTATACATTGACGCCTTTTTCTTTATATTGACAGCAAACTTTTTCAATTTTTCCAGTAATTCTTTATTTTTTGCTTCTATGGCATTAAATTCCTGTTGTAAATTATTCTTTTCAAAAGATAATTTGTCGAATTTCTCGGTGGTTTCTTTAAACATTTGTGTCAATTTATTTAATTCCTTATCTTTTTCGGTAACACTTGTGTGCAATTTTTCATTTTCTATAGATTCCTTCCTTAGTTGCAACTTTATTTCGTGAATCTCTTCGTCTCGTTCTTTATTTTGTGTCATTAGCCCCGAAACTTCCTCTGAATGTTTTTGCTGTTGGGTCTGTAATTCAACAATAAGATTTTGATTTTCATTGTATGCTTCTTGCAACTTCTTTAACTCTGTGTCTAAGGTAATATTTTTATTCTCTAGAGTAGCTTTTACTGAGAGAAGCTGTGATTTTTCCTCTTCTAATTGACTTATAGTTTTTTCATACTCTACAAGCTTTTTCTGGAAACGCACCTATTTGCTTATTTAGAGACTTTACCAATTCAGCATTTTGATCTTTAGCCTTTTCTTCTTCAAGTAATTCAATAGTTGACTTTAGTTTTTGTGACACATCATTCAGTTTAGTTATTTGATTTATATACTCTGTCATTTCTTTTGTCTTTTGCTGTATAGTATTTCCGTAACTGCATATTTGTTTTTCATATTCCAAAAGAAGACTTTCCAATTCATTAATTCGACTATCTCGACCGCTAAGAGTTGCAGAATACTCTTGGTGTATTTTATGGATATCTTGCTGCAAACATTCGTTTGCTTGTTTGTACTGCAATAATTGCTGTTCAGATTCTTGATTTCTACTTAATACTTCTATTTCCTCTTTCAATTGATGGTTTTCATCAGTAAGAGTTTTAACTTTATGTTCATATGAAGAAATACTCTGTAGTAACTCGCTTTGTTTCTGCTGTTGCTCTTCTAAGGACAATATCTTCATCTGGGAGTCTGCAATTTCAGCTTCTCTCTCTTTTATTGTATTCTTCAGCTTAAGGATTTCTTTTGTCAATTGTTTAACAGATTTAGTTCTGCTAACATTTTTGTCACCCACAGATTTTTCATCTTGTGGCGGTTCGGAAGGAATGCTTTCTGAAGATTCCTCGACATTTGATGGTTTTGTCATTTCAACAGTTTCTTTTAATATTTCCACTCGCTCACGTTTTAGTCCTTCAATATGTTGATTGAGTTCTTCATTAAGCTCTTGTAATTTAATCTTTTCATTGGTGATCAAATCTATATTATTTTGCAGATTACCACATTGGTTTGTTAAATCAACTATTTTTTCATGCAACAAATTGTTTTCAATGTTAATCTTGCTCATTTTATCCATAACTTCTTCCCGTTCCTGAGTAAACAATTCTATTCTTTTTGTTTAAATCTGCACTTTGTTCCATTAGGGTTTCTATACTTTTTTCGTTTGGTGGGGACACATTGCCTGCTTCATCATCATCGACTTTGCTTTCCATGCCTTTGTTATACTCTTCAAGTTCCAATTTTTCTTGGGTAGTTAAGGATTCCACAATCTCTATAGATTCTGCAGAACTAACTTTCTCTGCACTTAATTTGTCTAATTTATCAGTGAGCTCCATATTTTCTTGTATATAATTTTCGAGTTTATGTATGAGTTCTTCTTTTTCTTCCTCCAATAATTTGATTGTTCCATTCAACTGTTCTTTATCTAATTTCAAATTTTCTACGATAATTTCTAGCTCCTTCTTTAAAGCAGTTAGCTCGTCAATCTGTTCTTCTAATTGAACAGATTTCATTTCTGAGCAAACATGTTCATTTTGTAGCTGAGATATGTCCGCTAGTTTATCTTCCATTTCATTATTTTTTTGTTGCAAAACATGTAATTCTTGAAACACATAATATCATAGTTACATACCATTCTAATTTAAAATACTATATAAAATAAATAATGGTCGAAAATTACCTTGAACTAAATCGAACTTCTGTGCTTCTAATACACTAATTGACTGAAGCCTTGTTTCAGCTAAGTTCTCCATTTCTAACATTTTCTTATAGACATCAGATTCCGTCACTAAAATAAAAAAAATGGTATAAATTATTAAAGCAAACAACGCGCAAAATTTTCATGTTTCCATTTTTTGGCTACCCAAGGTTTGACAGCTAAAAATTGACAGTTTAATAAAAATAATCTTACATGAGTAACATCTCGAAGTTACTATTATAATTGTAATCATGATAACTATCTGCATAAATATTAAAAACAACAATAAAAATGTGTAAGATACTTCAAACTTAATAATGAGATTCAGAGTTCATATTTAAGTACAATAGTTTGTATACCATTAGTTGAACAAATTATCAAAATACTACACCGATCCACTGTCATAATCAACCAAGTGCAATTGTAAATTGCCTTTTTCTTCCTCAATTCTGCAACTTTCTGCGAAAGTTGATGCAACTCTGCTCATTAAGTCTTGCAATTTCAGCATTGTTATCAGACATTTTACTAAAGTTATCAATAGTCTTCTGCATTTGTTTTACTTTTAATTTATGTGTTGATTTTTCTTTGATCATATTTTTATTAGCTGCTTTTAATTTCATTGTTAAGTAATGTAATTTGTTCATTTGCACTTTTTAACTTTGCTTCTAATTCTTTTATGTCCAAGGTTTGCTTTTCATCAGAGAATTGCATTTCTTTATAGTGTTTTACATCAACTTCTGATGTAGACAGTTTCGTTTTCAGATCTTCAATTACTAAATCAGTACAAACACCAATATCAACCATGTCTACGCATTTTGCTTCTGTATTTTCCTGATGTGTAGTAACAGATTGTAGTTCTGATATCAATTCCTGTTTCTGGGATATAATGTATTCCTTTTCTAAAATATCTTTATTCAGAGACTGTATTACCATTTCCAATCTCGATATCTCATTTTTGTTTAATTTCTTATCTGTATCTTGATGTAATGTTTCTGAAGACAAGTGACTCCAGGGAGATTTCATTTTCGAAGCAGTATTTCTACCCGTCTTTCGAGTGGGTACTGGGCTACCTTTTTTACTTGGAGAGCTTCCTGTTGTCGATTTCGGTTCTGCATTTATTGTAGCCAATTTATTTTCTAGTTCCTTGTTAGTTTGCCTTATTTGACAGTTTAACTGTTCTAACAACTCAATTTTTAGTAAGTTCTACCATACTGGCTATTTCCCGAGACCCTTTTTCTTCTTCCACATCTAACTTTTCTTTAGGCGAAGATTCTGTGCTAGCTTGTGTCAAGTTTTGTAGAGCCATTTCTAATTTTGAAATTTCTTGTGCTTTCAAATCCAATTCTTCTGCTATTTTTGCATGAGCCAAACTTATTTCAAATCTGGAAGCTTCAAGGATTTTATTGGCTTCTTCTAAACTACAAATTTTCTCGTCTTTAGATTGTATATCTTTGAGCAATCTTTGTTTTTCTTCATTCCATTCAGTCTCCATGGCTATAAAGTTTTCCTGCATCTTAGTCATTTGTGTCCTGGTATCTTCAAGTAATGCCAAAGAGTCTTTTTCTAAAATATAAAACAGCATATTTAAAACAGTAACATAATCTTAAAGCCTTAAAAAAAAAATTGAAGCATTATTTACCTTTTTTACTCAATGTATCAGACATAAGTGTAGTAGCCATATTTTTAGCTTCTATAATCTGATCCCTCTCATTGATCTTTTCTTGCAAGTCTAAAATAGTTGTTTCCATTGCTTTCATTTTGACTTGCATCACACTTAAAGCATTTTCTTTTTCCTTTATTGTAGTTGTCAACTGAACAATATCACTGTTATCAGCAATCTACAAACATTTAAACATTCACTAGGTACTTAACTATTTGTTATGTTATGTAAATACTATCAATAAGAATAGTTATTTAATTTTAGAGCCATATATTTATAAATATTTCCCATTAGATATGAATGAATTTATGTATTGTGCATTACTTGCATTACTTCTGTAATTCCTTAATATCCCTTTAGTACAGATGCAGTTTTACGCCCGGCAATAAGCTCTTTTCCAAAGAAAGTTTGTAACTTTTTACATTATTTTTAGATAATTTCTTTAGGCAACAATATAAACTTCATATTTTGAACAGAAAATATTTCGAGTCAAGATACTTGAAAAGGAGATATCAGAATGCAAAATTTTACCTTTCCTTTATCCAGTTTTAAATCTACTGCAGAATCTTTTCTAACATGTGTTAATGTATTTTTTGCTGGCCGTTTACTAATTTCTTTGTATTGTTTTATCCTTTCCATCAAAATCTCTTTCTGTTTTAGTGTGTTTGCTAGACTTTCACTTATGCCAGGTACTGCAAGAAACATAAAACTAATTATGTAGATTGTTACAAGTAATAATTTCCTAAGTAACCTTAGCTTAACAACTACTAATTACTATTTAATGTGTAGTTACATGTAATATTTGTTAGTCACTAG
>NW_023593341.1:0-24157 GCF_014839805.1 Manduca sexta
TTGTTATTCGTAATTCAAAATTCTTATTGTTTCCTTGATATTTGTCCTTTTAGTAAACAATTTAAAAGGCCTTGAAATGCCGCGGCACATTAAGTTGGTAAGATCTACTTTCTGCATATATAAGAACCAAGATCGCTCGAGTCTGAAATATAAAATGTCAATAACTACCAAAAATATAAATAGGATGATAAAAATATAATAAACCTTTTTTTACAATTTATAACAGCCGACAAACTGTTTGAGCACACTATCGCGTGATGGTTTTACAATAGTGTAGGCCCTCTATAAGTGGAGTAGGCTACTTATAAGTACAGTGTCAGCTGCCGAGAGATTATCCCTTGCCAGTCAACTCAATTATTCGGGTCTGTTAGAACCGGGAAAATATATTTTATATTTCGGTATTTGCATGGATTTATAAAATATTCGTATTTACGATTTTAAACATTTACTACCAAATTTAACACAATTATGATGTCATATCATGGCTCATATCCGTTGCAAAATAAAGGTAAATGCAATTCAAGGCTTAGCAAAGGTTGAAACATTCTTTTCAAATACCCGGAAAACGGTAATTATTAACGCTACAGTTGTTAATACCCAACGCTTTTGTTAGCGGCTGCATTTTGATGCGATCGTATCACGGCATATGTTAAATCAAGGAAGCGTGATCGCGGGTACGTACTTGTAATCAAAAAAAATTGTTTCGCGTATTATAAACGCGTAAATATATTTTTACGCTGTACCATTGCCATTAATGGCTATCAAGTAAACAGCCACTGCTGTATTATATCCTTATTTTTATTTGGAAATCTACTTATTTAAAATCCCCAATGATTCTGACAATATTATCTCATCTACCGGAAAATAAAAAAGTGTTTACCGCGATTTTGAAATTGGAATATCATATCCCGTAAAATAAAGTAAACCGTTGTTTCTAATCGGCAAGAAAAAAATTCAATGTGCACATGAAACTAACTTTTAGATATCAAATAACAACTGCATTTGATAGCAATAAATAAATTTAAATCGTAAATAAACCATACGTGCGTGTATAATGGATTTTGATATTTGGCACCAGACGCGCTTGTAGCTAATATTGGCGCGAATTTAGGGAAAATGGCGGTCGAATGTCTTTTCCCTGATTGTCAGATCATCATTTGTGTATTGATAAGAAAGGAAATAGCGTCAAGGATGGCGTGAATTCCACGCCGAATCATAATTAGGTGGTATTTAATTTACATCTTGCTTTAATTCCTATTTTGTCATGAGATTATGACTGATGATTTATATACAGCCAGGTAAGTGAGTTTGAAGTACATAAAAATGCTTATATTTAGTAAGTACACTAAAAAAATATAATTACAAACATAACAAAATCTTGGTGAATTTATACCTCATTCCTGACATATCTCAATTTAAAACAAGAAACATTGAAAGGGCATTCACCTTATTCCAAAACAAAATAACCCATTGAAACACAAATAGTGTATCAATACAAGCTAATAATGTAAAATGTTTTGACAACAGTTTCATTTATACACTGTAAAATTTATGCCTCATTTTAAATGTTCTATTTGACTGTTGGCAAATGTGTGTGGCATTACTACCAATCAACATGATCATTAAAATTGTGGATTAAAAATGTTGAGTGTATAAAGGAAGCTTGGAGATTCAAACTTATGTTAAATTATTTTCAAATGTTTTCCAGGATCATATAAAATGTTCATGGTTAATTTATATGTTGTGTTTCCATATAAACACACATTTCATTTTTCAGGAATGTTTAATAAGATGTATTTTTTATTTTTCTGAATGCATTATGAAGTAACATTGTATGAGTATAATTAAAATCCGATTAGAATTATTACTGAATAGTGTCAAGGAAAAATATTATTTCCCACTTTGAAATATGACATACATACAATACAACAATTAAACAGGTGCATGTAGAGATAAGCATTAAAATATTTATAGAGCAACAGGAAAACGACTATCATTGTTATCCCAAACAATACAGGACTAAATTGGCGTCAAATAGGCATCGTAAATGCGCGCATCACGCCGTTGACGGCACATCACACATGGTGCATATACACACTCCTAATTGTTGCCATGTGCGACACGCTAGCGCCCGTTATCATCGGCTCACGGACCAAAAACCTCCATTCGACCAAGGGCGCCTCCTCTTTGTAAACAAATAACGTGTATTTTTAATTTTAACTATAATACACGAGGCAAAGGTCTCAAAATCATACAGTCCACTCACCATATGAAATCCTTGCAGTGCGAACAGAACGTCGGCTGCTTGAAGAACCTCGGCATGAACTTGTGGTCCTTCACCAGGTAAACATTCTTCTTCTTCAGGGCACCCTTGCGGCCTCGCAGCCGCATCGCCTCTCCGCTTTCATCTCACCACCACCCTCATCACAATTATTCTCCTCGTCCGCCATGGCGAAGCGCGGTGGCTTAAACGCCGGTGGATTCGGAAATAATTATTATCTCACAAATTATTCGCAAGACTACGCGACCCGCACCGACAAACCACCGCTCTCAACCGAACGTCATCGCGATTTGTCAATGTACCCCGCTGTCAGTGTCAAAGCCTGCACGCAGTGTTGCAATCTTACTACTGAATCTACCCACGTTCATTTTCTGACGACTTTTTGAGTGAAAAATAAAATAATATTTAATCGCAGTATTTTAAATTATATTATACTTATGCCTATTATTATTTGTTTTAAAATTCATATATTAAAATAGTAGTTATGACTCTTTCACGTGTTTAGTACATAATTTCATAAAACAACTGTGAGTAATTTACTTAGCTTTGGGCAAAAATTTATAATCTGGTAGCTTTGCTTTCTCACATGATGTTCAAAACATTGTGTACTTAAGTGCAACAAAAAGGCTTTTAATTATAAATAAAATTTTCTTCCCAGAACTTAATTAATTGACATTGTTTTCTCATCGGATGTAATTATAAGAACTTAAATCAGGAAGCAACATTATTTTCCACTAGTTTATTAATCTATAATATTGATAATACTTGGAACTTAGTACTGATATCAATAATTTGAACGTATTACCCTGTCGCCATTTTTGACAGCTGTTGACTGTTGGGCGAAAAGTCGTTATTTTCAAGAGTTGAACGGTCGCAAAAACTTTGTTTTCGTATTTGATATTATTGGAAATGCGGATATTGTTGGAATTATAAATAGTTTGCATTATATTCGGAAATTAAGGCCGTTAGTGCTACAAAATGAGTTCAGCAAACTCAGATTCAGGCCCAAGCATCACTCTCGCTGGTGGCACAATTCGATGATTTGAACCGCTTGAATAATGTGCTAAACGATGGAGCGGCAGAAGAATGTGAGTACCTCTGTTGTTTTTATATAAATACCGATCCGAAGCTGTGAAATACATCGCATAAGCAATAGTCATTTTGCTAAAAATATCTGTGGGTAGATGACAGACCCGTCCGTTCTAGTGGCATACCCAAGCATTCCACTAAAGGCAAAAAAATCAATATGTATAAATTCAAATGTTTTATAACATACGAGATCAACTAATTGAGATATGTTGGATAAAATATAAAAACTATTATTGACAAACATGCTTTTTACAACATAATACAGTCACCACACATAGTTATACACTTATTACCCAACACCTTTCAAATCTCTCAACTGATATCCATTTGTGACCCTCTAGGTCATCTACAAAACCACAATATCGCTCTGGTGTTGTAGCCATTTATATAGTAATCAGTGAAGTTTGTTTGAATATGCTAATCACAGGAACTACTAAGCTGACTTTTTTCACTAATTGAAAGCTGCTTACAATACTCTTCAATAGCCCATAGGCTATTTATAATCTCGAGAAATATTTATTCTGCATAACCTGTTTCATGGAGTTGAAGCCGCTAGCAGAAGCAAGCCTTACTATAATACCCTTATTTTATTATTATTAACACTTATTTTGAACAATAGCAGTTATTAATACTATTTTGGTTATACAAAATGTTTATTATTTGCAGGTTTCCTGGCATTTTAAAACAAATAGAATGGCTGCAAAGCCAGAGGCTGAGGCAGAAGCAGCTGGCTCCAAGCTGAGCTGGACGAGGCACATCAAACCATAACCAAGTCAGAGACAAAATTTGCTCATGTCAGGAAACTACTAGACAGTGAGAAGAGCGAAATATTATAATGAAGAAATATAATGAATTGGTGAGCAGATTTTTATATTAAAATTGAGCAAATATTACTAATAGAGACTTTCACTGCAAAATAAACAGTATAAAACTATGAGATCCTTACTTATATTTCCAGGGGTAGCTGAACTAGGCAAAGCCTCTGTCTTATGCTATTAGAATTATAACTTTTACTTCAGCTTCCTAAAAGACTATTGATTTTACAAAATATTTGTACCATATTTCAGAAGGCACAACTAAATATCCACTTTCTTATTAGTATTGCTTAGTATTCTATTCCATTGAATGACTTATGACAATGAGTTATTTTGACCAATGTATTGTTGGGTTGTCAAGAAAATAATATAATAAAACATTTGTCTATTTGAATAATAAAACTTTTGTCAGAGATATAAAATTACTGTTATGAAGCTAACAAATTGTAGGCTTCTGCCAAGTCTTTCTTTTACTTTCATTACTAATAATATATAATTAACAGAGCAAACTGCTAGACATGGCTCGCGACCTGCTCTTTAATGATAACAGAGCCAAGCTGAATGATGAGACGCTACAGAAGCTGGCATTCTTAAATGGCACCGCTCAACAGGACCACAATGCCAAGCTCACTGGTGTGCCAGAACTCAATTCCACAGGTAAGTTATACCTTAATTTAGAGAATAGATTGTGTATATTTGAACTTTGATTTATTCCTCTTCTATGAGATTAGTTAGGTACTACTAAAATATCTTTCGACTATCGATACTGCATAGGTACTGATTTTGCTTTGAATGATATTGTAGCTAGTGTAATTATGAGGCAATATAGAGCTTAACGTCAAAGTCTCAGGTTGATGAGCATAGTGGAATGTTATATGGTGTTTTGTAATTTTGTTTGAGTGATGCTACTACTTTTCGTATATAGTAGTGACCCTTATCATCGGCGTCTGGCTTGCTCTCAATAATGACCATATAAAATTACACATTAATTGTGTAACAAAATATTAACAATATTGTATCCTGCAGGTACGCTGCTGTCAGAGATGTCGTACTCCCGTTCAGAGGACGACTTGGACCTGTCGCTGGCGTCGACGCGTCGCTCGTGGGTGCAGCGCGGCGCGTGGAACGCTCGCGAGAACGTGCCCGCGTCCAAGAAGCGACGCTCGTCAAACTCTCTGCTACTAAGGTATACTAACACATTATGCTATTGTTGTGAGGTGACTGCAATTAACACTACTGGTCAGTTTCAAGAGCAAGAGCAAAAAACAATATAGTTTATTGTTTATTTAAAAAGGTACACTTAGAGCATACATGTTCTTAATTCTAGAAAACTGTATTCAATTAAATAATTGGCTGATATGCATACCACTTAAGGGGTAAACACAATATTTACAAGGTTATAAGTATAATAAAACTAACAAACAAAAATATAACTTATGTAAATAAAATCAGTATCATATATACAAATTATAATAATAGTTATGATGGATACAACTCGCATTGAGCTACCAGATTCGATTTGAAGTTCCAGCACTGGCTAGACAATACGCTCAAAATAAAAACAATTAAATTATTCTATTGACAGAAAACCTACAATATTTTTGTGTCTCATAGATACATACATGAATACCACACCTAGAAATAGACATTTATTATGATTTCTTACTTGTCCACATATTATTTTCGCATTACATCATCATCATACATTTCCGTCGATTTAGGGTATTCTTGATTCACCCTTTCTTTAAGATATTCCTTATATTGCTAATATTTTGTGGATGGTACCAGACAGTGGAGCTGCAGGGTGGCAAGGTGCTGGCCACCGCCACCACGACGCTGACGCTGGAGCGCGCGCCCACCACGCATGACCTCAAGCCGCCACAGAACTTCGTGAGTACTATCACCATAATGTTTCAATCAGTCTTGCCAAGTTGAGTTATAAATTTTATACTGTTTAAGTTCTAGCACTATTGAAGTCAAAATTTGCAAATATACAAAACATTCTTTTCATTTGTGATAAACAGCTGTTAAAAATTAAGTTCATTCAATATTAGAATAAATAGATTTTCCATTGGTTTCAATTCTCAATGTTTCATTGGTTAAAAGATTTTTTCCATCCCTATTAAAGGATGTTGCATAGGTATAAAACTTATTTGACCTAAAATGTAACTTCCTGGTAGAAATGAAGTGAAGATATTTTATAACGCAACTATTCAAGGTGTAATGCACTCCGGACGAAACTTTGCGTATTTACTTGTTTAGATCATGCGATCCATGAAGCGGATGGGTTGTCACGCTCCTCGAGCTGCTCACGCAGTTCTCGCCGGCAGTGATCCGCTGCAACCCTTTCACGGATGGAAATGCATACGACTTCTCTCATGTGTCTCCCTCACTCCCGTCGGGCGCTTCGATATATATTTCTTGCTTAATTGTTTGTAACCATAAATATATTATGTATGCTGATGTATGTTCTATGCTACCAATAAAGCACTTGAATATATATTACTTATGAGTATATGTAAATAAAGCTATATTTATGAACAACATAGAAGATATCTCTGCTTAGCTGTAGTTAAGATTTTCCCGCCATCTCGCCCACTACTACAAAACCCAGCGTTGAAGCTCGGCGAGTGTCAGGGAACACTGATTTGTCTTTACATCGCAATGAAATAGAAAGATAGGGAGGAGTTAAAGTTGCTTAGCTGTAGTAATATGATTTTAATATTTTGTTACAGCAACCCATATCGGAGAGCAGTGACGAGGGTCCGCCGCCACGTAAGTCGTCGGCGCGTATGTCGGGCAACATGCAGCCCACGGTCAAGCAGGAGCCTTGCACGCCGAGTGCACCGCCGCGCTCCGGTTAGTATTAGAATTATGGACAGTTTTGTATGATAGACAGGCTGTTGTATCTGTAGAATTACAGTTTATAACATTTCATACATGAAGACGCATCCCACTACTTTGGGGGGGTGTCGCGGGGTAGAGACTAATCAAACACATACCCCGACGCTATTCATCGTAATGTGCGTGTATACTTATGTTGCACGCTCACTAAGTGATTAGGGAAGATTGTGAGGCGCGTCTTCTTGGATGATCTATACGTAATTAATAGAGGACTAAAGTTTATTATGAGTTATTGCACTGAGCTATTCACCCTGTCAAATGTTTGTTGTTATGCCAAATGTAATAATAATACTGGCAGATTGGTTTTAAAATCTAATAGATATTACAGCCAGCCAGGTTTTAGCGTAACAGAGACCTATCAACTAGGATACACACCATATTACTCCAATAGCAGTATGGTCTCTTTCAATGAATATACGGGAAATTTTAGCGGGGCCTTTTATTTCATTACCGTAGTAATGATCATATCATAGTAATCTATCTGTTTCCGTTTGCGAACATCACAACATTATACTGAGTGGTCACCATGAGTCATAGTCGCGATCAGCCATTCTGTTTTTTTTATTTGTAATTTGAGGTATGTACATTGTGTTTGTTTGTGTTGCGACTGTGACTAAAAATCGTTTTCTTTCTTCTTCTTCTTTCTTTTCTTTCAATGTCGTATTGTTGTAGACATAGAGTCTGCGTCGGACAGCCCTGCGGGTGTGGCGAGTGGTGTGAAGCGCGCGGCGTCGGTGATCTCGGCGGCGTACGGC
Source organism: Manduca sexta (assembly GCF_014839805.1). Classification (NCBI taxonomy): domain Eukaryota; kingdom Metazoa; phylum Arthropoda; class Insecta; order Lepidoptera; family Sphingidae; genus Manduca; species Manduca sexta. Next base: position 7,845 of record NW_023593341.1, read on the forward strand.
TCGCCGCGGAACCGTCTGCGGCAGCACTGCTTCGTCGCCAAGAACTTCTACAAGCGCGAGACCTGCGGACCCTGTGGGAACACGTCAGTCGCACATTATTTACTGCTTTTTTTTTAATATTAAGCTGCATCTATTTTAAGCATCCATAGCTTATTTTGTAAGCTAATATTGTGCTGGGTCTAATATAGTAGACAATATAATGTAAGGAGTGGAAAAAAGTATGAAAAATTTATAAGTACTAAGTTTTAAAACAGTGCCAACTATACAGCATGATACGTTTTTAAAGTCATTTTAGTAATTCGTTGTTTCCATTCCAGTATAAAGTTCGCGAAGTCTGGCCTGAAGTGCGAGAACTGTCGCGCGCAGACGCACCCCGAGTGCCGCGCGCTGCTGCCGCTGCCGTGCGTGCCGCCCGCGCCCCGCGCCGGCACAACAACCAGGTGGGCCGGCAAACTCACTGCTACTGGCAATATACGATGACTCAGTCAATGTCAATGCAAAAACATTCATTAGAAGAGTGTTTTTTCAAAGTTATTTATATTTTATGAACATAAAAATGTATTCATTTTGATTTTAAATATATCACTTTTTGAAAATTAGTCTACTTTCATAGCAGGCGAGATAAACTAGACAAATACCGTTATAAATATTAGCTCAAGCAAGCTTTGGATAGATCTAAACAGAAAACCGATAGGAGAACCCATGCCCTGCAACAAGACGGAAATAGCTGGCATAAAGATAGGCTACCTTTGCTCCAGGTGGGGTCTATAGCGGACTACGCGCCGAGCACTCCGCCCATGGTGCCGGCGCTGCTGGTGCACTGCGTCAACGAGGTGGAGAAGCGGGGCCTCAGCGAGAGGGGCATCTACCGCATCAGCGCCACTGAGAAGGAGGTCAAGAGGTTGAAGGTAATTTTTTATGACCATACTATAACAATCTATATAATGGTAATATGTTTCAATCTTCCTATGTCGTATATTAAATTATATAAGGTAAATGCATATCGTTTCTTTAAATATATACCTATTTTTCAGCATTTTGACAATCACTTATTATATCTAACGTGAATCCTTGACAATTGACAGTTGCGCAAGCGCAACCCAGTCTACAATCATTCAAATTTATCATTCCAGGAACGTTTCCTAAGCGGTTGCGGCTCGCCGTCACTAACCCATGAGGATATCCACGCGATATGCGGCTGCATCAAGGACTTCCTGCGCGGTCTACAGGAGCCGCTGGTGACTCACGCTCTGTGGTCGGACTTCATGGCGCTGGCGAGCGTCAGGGAACAAAGCGACGCGCGGCCGCCGCGCTCACGCAGTGTCGCAACTGCCGCAACCCAACAGGGACACACTCGCCTTCCTCGTGCTGCATTTACAGAAGTAATTGCATTATAATAATCAATGGCGGATTTAGTAGCTGCTTATTCATGGTCAAGTAAAGTTTTAGTCATTATTACACTGGACGAGTTCATCCTGTTGTAATTCGTTTACAATTCGCCAGTTTTAACTTTATCTGACCATGCATGAAATAATCCGGCCTTAGGGCTAACGAGGGCAACTGTCCAGGCCTTCGCGCTTGCAAAGGCACATCACTAATCACAGGATATTGGGTTTTCTGCAAGTAATGTTACCATAATCAGTTTCAACTCAAAATTTAGAATTGGACCATACAACTGCAACAAGCTCACCTCTTATAACATACAACATAACTGAAAAAATATTTCATACACCTTCTGCCTATCCCTAAAAGAAAAAGACGGGGTGATTGTAAGATCTTAAAACTTTTTTTACATAGATTTTTTAACCTTTCAGAGTAGCCGAAAGCCCCGAGTGTGACATGCCCATTCTAAACGTGGCTAAAGTGTTTGGCCCAACAATAATAAGCTTTGGCATTATGGATCAAACGCCAGAGATGTACGCAGCCACTACACAGATGATTCAAGTACGTTAATCATGTACTAGTTTATGAACATATCACAATATTTATCCCGCTCGAAGGACCAAAATACATTATTCCAAAGGTTTAATGATATTCATGTAAAGTATGTACTATTTTTTATAGTATTCCCAAAGAATCACATAAAACCTACAATATACAAATAAAAAGAATCTAATGACTTCGTAATATTTTTTTCAATTCCATTGTGGTATTAAGGCCGTATTCACAAACGTTACTTGATAGTTTATAGCAATAGTGAGATTATAAATCTTTTTCTCAGTGCTTTCGTTAGACAACCTATGCTGTGTAGTCATGGGATACTGTGATTGAGATAAAACTTGGCTGACAGATAAACAAAGCCAAAAAAACTATGAATTAGCCGAGATTATGTGTTTGCTGTGCTTACCCATATTGTTTGAAAACAGACTACGCGCAGCCATAATACGGCCTGCGTCACAACGATACGGTGTTAATGGTTAGCTTGTTAGTTCGCTACGACTATGCGCCATAATCGTGGATGTTTCATCTCTACCAGTGACCGAGCAAAGGTTTACCGTTGGGGTTACTCTTGGGTAACTACTGGGTTACTAGTGGGTTGACCTCAGGTTACTCAATTTTCAAGGGTTGCGAGCGCCTATATCGCTCACTCAAAAGTCCTATCTGTTTGTATAAGCCGGCTCTTGCCAGGCTGACAAACGTAGGATAAAAAAAAACAGGTCTATAGCGATGTATCTATTTAAAAGAAAGGTGATCATAAAGCCAGCTAAAATACATTATTTTCTGATAGGTGTAAATTTAAAACTTTCCCTTTATTCATAGATGTTATCTATCTAAGGACCTATACCTAGAATAGCCCATACTCATTGTGTTTGTTTCTACCAGCGATGCAGCTGCTGCTCAATTACCGAGCGACTATTGGTCGCAGTGGGCGTGTCCCAACGCGGAGCTCGGCTCCCCACGCGGCGGCACTATGACCAAGTCCAGGGGATTCTTCTTTTCACCAGCGGACACTGGGTAAGTTATTCTGTTGATCAATATTATACTGAAAAAATCACCTGTCCTTAACCTACTTTGATGTGACAAGCTTGGTGGTTAGCCTCTCTGGGGATCAATTTTGAGAAATACGTAGTTTTTGCTGGTGGTATATTTTAAATAGGGCCGGATATCGACCACCCTACACAAGGTGTCAAAACTCGCACCAGGGGCTCACGTAAGGATCGCGTTTCGGGATCAGCCTGTGTATATCCGGTTCCAACAGGCCGGCATATAGAGTTGGGTAGGACATGACATAAAAAAGAGTTTGTAAGAGTAGCCTCTTTTTAGCATTGAGCTGGTACAGCGTCCTACTTCAAATGAGGCGAGGCGTAGTGAGGCTCGGCGTTTCAATGCGTATCTTACAGTATTTTGTAATGTTAACCCTCAAAATATTTCCCTCTCGCTCGCGACTCGAAACGCAGTAATGTAATGTCCATTGTAAAATAACGTCCTATTGTAATTTGTAGCATGCGGTTCTCTACCTCACTGTTCTCGTCCTACAGCTTACCAGAGACGGAGATAAGTAACGCGACTGCCGCGACATAAAATTTGAAGTAGTACAACATATAATTTTGAGCCACTCTTACATTTTGACGTCATGTCCCGGACAAATGTACCGCTTGTATGTCCTACTCAACATTACCGGCATAATTGTGTCGACTGCCGAGGGGTAATCATGTCTCGTCAGTCGATATTCTGTTTAAACCTACTCCACTTACATTAGGTGCAGTGTTTTCACTGCCCTTCATAAAAAGATATATAATAATACATGAAATGGATTTCATTCCACCATGAGCAGGGTCTGCTATTCCAAGACAAGTTTAATTAAAAATTATTTGTTTATTACAGTGTTACGCGGAAGAAGAAACACTACTTCCAGTATCAGAAATAGTTAATTTAGTTTGTTTCACACTCATCATTTATGTTAACCAGTTTTTGTACATTGTTAGTTATTTAATTATTTATCTTTAAGCATGGAAATAGTCATGTTTCCCAATATTTTTGACTAACCTGTGTTATTATTTAATATATTATCCATATTAGTGGTTAGGAAATCGTACTATCCGAAATAAATAATAATAAAATAAAAATCTATTATAATCTTTTCGTTGTTGGGTCAGGGCCGCATTTAGCGATAACTTTTGGGGTCTTGACCCCCCGTAAAATTTTAAGCGCGAAAATTATAAAAAATTCGAACTAAAATTTTTTGCGAGTGTAATATTTAATTTGTACGAGTTAGTAAGTCACAAAGATAGAGTTATAGTTTGTTAAATAAATTTTCGTAAATCATTAATAATTGTCTTGTTTTAAGTTTGTAGCTATGATTTTTTTGTTCAGTATTTGCGTTTATTCGCATATTTATAATATCAGTCTTTAAAAAAAAGTTACACAATATACTAAATATTTAATGAAAACTTGTAAAATACATCACAAATTGAAAATATTAAGTAAATTAATTAGTTTTTTTAGTCATCTTGCTAGTTCTTTACCTCACATTTTCATCTCAACAAAATGCACTTTACATCCTGAAATAGTTGATACATTGTTTTTTGGTCGTAACATATTGTACTTAATTACTTTATGACATACTTAATGTTAGTTGTAAGTTGTTTTTTTTTCTTACTTTACATGTTTGTCTTTTGGGTTTAATTTTTTGGTGATAATTATTTAACAGTAGGCAATTGCCTACTGGTCAATGCTGGTATATGCCTTTGTATTTCCCATGATATGATGGCGACAATTTACCATAATGAAAATCAGGCTGCTAGTGCCTTCGTTGATAACAAAAAATAAGTAGTTATATATTTTGTAGAAAAATATTTAATATAATCATCAACTCAAAAGATAAATCGTTTTTTTTTTAGTTAAATATTTAGTTTAGTTATTATATTAGTATATGTTTCCGTTATAGTGACGTCACACCACCGCCTACGATGACTGTCTGTCTGTACAAAGGCATCTATTTGTTTTTTTTTTTCTTATAAGACATTAACATATATGTAGATTTTACAGTTAGAGAATGAAGTAATATTCAATGGAGTAGAAGTTATAGATATTTGATCATCCTACTTTGCGTTGAATTTTGAAACATCCTATATAAGTACAGTTAGTTTGTATTCCCATGTAAATGCTTTAAAATAACCAGTAATATAATAAATAGCGCCTCTCATTTATTCCTTAGTTTAAAGTTGTATATTATCCTTAATAAGTTGTATTATTATATCGATAACTGACAATGTTTCTGTATTTTTTTGTCGAACAAAATTAAGATGTAACTTCTATGATATACGACCACATTCCCCATCGTCTTTATGATATTCATAGAAAAAGTATAGAAAAATCCTTTAATAAATAGGATCTCTAAACAATAATTACTTGAAATATAAATGAGAAAAACACAACTATTCAATCTCTTAAATTAACTTATCCAGTGTTAATCTATAGGTCTTGTTTACTATATAAACACGCAGCTAGTATTTAACTGTGGTCCTTGTCTAAAAAAATATATATTTGGCTCAAAAGGCGTATATAAACTACCGTGTAATATATTTCATTAGCTTATCAGTTATTATTTTTCTATTCATCTCTTCTATATATATTTTGTAAATTGTATTATATGCCATTACAAAGTATAATATATTCATAGACTACTTCATAATTATAGTTTTTGTGTTATCGTTAGAATAAACGTATACGCTCGCTTTTATAAGAATGTGTCTAGATTAGCGAGCGCATTATTTTAAGCGACAAGACGCTTACATTATCCCTTTGTGTATCTGCATCACGCTATTACTGTTTCGAAATTGTAGGACATTGTAGGTAGCTAGTAAAGTCTCACCCTCTTATTCATAGATGTTATTTCTCTGAAGACTGATCATTGCTGTGATAACAAATGTTTCTCAGTGCTGACGGCATGGCAGCCTTCGCAGTGCGTACACCTATGTGTACGGCCCTATGGGCGTTGTGATTGGCTAATATTGAGATACAACTTGAATCCAGTTAGCTGTCAGATAAACAAAGCTGAACAAACAGCAAGCTGTCAGATAAACAAAGCTGAACAAACAGCAAGCTGTCAGATAAACAAAGCTGAGAAACAGACTTGATATCACAGCAATGCTCCGTCCTTAGATAATTAACGTCTATGAATAAGGGTGTCTGAATATAAAGCACAATGCTATGCAGTACTAAATGAAATAAAGTCGTGGATCACACTGCTTATGGATGGGTTTAAAAGCTTATTAAGCATACCACCTGTTCGTCTGATGATTTCATTGTATAAAAATAGGGTTTATTATTCCTTGCACTCGCCAATCTTGACACTGTCTTAGCTTTTAATATCTAATAAAATATGTAATGCTCTCGGGTGTAGTTAGTATTTCTTAACAGGAACACTAAGTTTCTGCAAATTAAATGTATTCCACATCACATTCAACCTAGTCATTGACTAGTATTAAGTTTACTCTTTATTTGCAGATTTAGAAATAATCGGGGATTATGCGATTGAAGCATTATATACTTTGTTAGGAGTGTGAGTTATTATTTAAAATGTTAAAATGTATTTTGTTTGGGCGTCATGACCCCCCATTATTTGCTAGAATCCGCACCTGTTCCTTCGCCTATAAAATTGGTAACATTTGACTGTAAAAATACAAATAAAATCTTTCAGACTAAGTTGTGTTTTATTTCAAATCGATTTTCTGGACTACTTAGCAGGTTGATCAATTTTAATAGGCTGGTAAAATATGAGTGGGTGTTGAGAAGCGCAAATCTTTCGTTGGCCGGCATTATATATGGGCAACAGTACTTACTTTCAGATTTCTCGTCTTGATTATAGCCGATTATCCCTTGTTTGGTCGAGCTGTCAAACATAGACATGCCAGTCGAAGGGCTGCCGGCAGGCGCCAGTGAAAATTCATTATAAATTAAAAAAATATATTTTTTTTATATAATACACTTTTCTATTGTGTTGATCGTTAAATTAATGAAATAAAAACAAGACATTTATTTCACAAAGTCTTTATTAAATCATAAATAATAAAAGAAATTGAGCAAAACCATAAAGCGAAAAAATTCTACGAAAATGACATTCTTATTATGGCTCTTGTACACTGGAGCATTTTTACACTGGGACATATATTTCGGATTAAATTATAAATAAATAAAACAGTCCTGACACAATGTGTTGTATCAGGAACTACGAGGAACTCTGGCACAAAACCTAAACCCAAATATAGTTATAGCCCACAAACTTTTCAGCAGGATACTTATCCTCGATTTCTTTTCAAAGTTGACAACCACGGCTGTCAAATAGGAACTTATTTTCAGTATTAAAATATAATTCAAACCATAAAAGAAACTAATCCGCGCCAGAATTTAAATTAAATTTGTAATATAACATGCGTCTGATTTTTTAAGCCCCAGATAATTTTGATCCAAATAATAACTGACACTTTTCCTACAAGAAACTGTTAAAATCACAAAGTTAGTCCGCGGCGATAAAAATTATCCGTCGAATAAAAAATCAGACATTCAAAAACACACTAGATAAAACTTAAAACATACAATGACACACGTATTCTATAAAATATCCATATAAATATATCGCCTACGTATGGTAACTCGTGATAAAACTACTTTAGTGCCATCACAAAACTTACTGGCTATCAAAAATCTTTGGTTAACATGTGACGTAATCTGTATGGGCTCGCCATACATAAAAATGATTGCCGCGTTAGCAAGTTGGCGTGGCGCATCGATTTTATCTAAAATCAATTTTTACATTCAGTGCGTCTAGAGACCCGAGCGACGGCTAACGCGTACTCATTATCATTTATCACATAAGTTTAGCAAATAGCAAAAGGTGTCTATTATCAAAAACAATCTATCATTGCTATCAATAAGAGATGTCCCGTACATAATCATTGCGTGCGGGTATTCGCTTCATTAAAACGATTCCAAGATTATCATAACGTATTCTGAACTTGAGAACATTATCGATTTTAGGGGTTTTTATCGATTACACTCTTAAAAGATTAATAGGTATTTCCTGACTGTGATGAGTTTAATATTATTTTATTTTAAAGAGGTCCAACTTCAAGGTGGCTATTTTTATACCAAAGCCTGATTTCGCTCCGATTACATATCGATTAGAAAAATTATAATAAATCGATTTCGCACTCAAGTTCTATTCGTGAAGACTAGTTTTTAAAATTGCGCTAGACATCAATTTGTGATAAAAGCAGAAAACAGCTTTTCGAAAAACATCCTCGAATCGATAATATCTGAATGCTCCCTAAACATATTATTAACAGTGGAGGTATCCACATAATATTATTTATATGAGATCCAATTTACTTTTATGTCATTAATTCTTTTATTCGATGAATTTGGAGATAAATTTAACACAGTATTTAAATAGTAAATTTTTAGGTAATGTATCACCATTCGAATAGATAGGGTCTAGGCTCACTGTACAAAATGAAGGAATTTTCTAAATTTCCCAATTTTTAGGGATATCTGTCATAATACCTAAAAAGCAGTACGAGACATTTGACTGAAAATATTCGAATCGAATGAAACTAAATTTAAATAATTATTAAATCCACCACAAATGTTTGACTGCCAAAAGCTTTGTTTTTCATAGTTTTTTAACTATAAAGGGAAAAAATCGATTCATTGCCTAAAAAATCCACTATCTACCTTAAACTAATTTGGTATATTCAGCATGTTTTTACACAATTCGCGAACTCTTACAATAAATTAAATAAGTCTAAAAGCACGTGTTCTATGTAAATGCACTGACCCTGATGACATGATATAGTATTTTATAAATAATAATATATTATGCTCTTTTAACAATAATGGTCGACCGCAAATTATTATTATTATTATATTAAATTGTGACCTTGATTTGAAATTATCAACACCACCTAGAAAACATTTAAGAAAGCGTTCGGTATTTTACTGATACTTTAACAACCACCGCGGTCGATATGGTCATCTCTCTCAAACAAACTTCTGACAAAATGGCTATATACAAATTATCTCTACTCTATATAAATAGTATGAGAAAAATATATAAAAATGAATTTTATTTCGTGATTCAATGAAAAATGTTGATTTATGATCAACAACTGGCGATACCTTTATAAATATCAAAGATTTTGTCTTAAATCAGTAGACAATAAAAATCTTCTCTAAGAAACTTTTGTTTACAATTTACGATCGACTTACAAATGGCAAGATTAATAACTCACACACTAAAACGCTTAAATGCGCATAATTATAGCATCTTCAGGCAAACCATAACTTCACATTTCGACTTTTTATTAACATAGTAAAATATCGACATATTTTGTTATCACTATTCGATAACTGTAAATTAAGGTATTTTTTATCGATATAAAAAACTGACGTAGTTAACTGTTAGGTATTTTCACAATACTGTAATCTGTTCGCATTTAAAACACATGTAACAATGGTAAGTTCTAGTACAAAATTATTTATGTTATAATGTATGGTACGACATCAAGTTATGGCCGTCTGTATTTACACAAATAGCATCGACAATTGATTATAATCGATAAAAACAATTATCGATACTTGAATCGACAATCGATATACAATTATTGATAATTAAAATCAATATAATAGCTACATATTACGCAGTATATATTATATTTCTCACTTCATTATTATGCTACGTTCTATACTATGACGATTTACAAATATACAAGAATGTTTTCGTTCACATATTTATACAAAATTTCACTGTAATTTTACTGGTCTTTTGAATTTCAGTATTACCAAATTCGATCAAAAACTATTATCAATATTTTTTCTGATACGTATGAGATTTTTTTTAAGTAGGAGACCAATATACTTATTTGAGATTCCGATTATGCTTATTCCTACTTAAATCGATAAAACTTAGAATTGAATCTACAACATCCATACAATAACATTGTTCAAAAGCAAAATTGTGCTAACTTCACAGCTTAGTTTATTGACCGAATTTGGCTATAAATTATAAAATCAAGTCTCAATCACATTTGGAATGTTATTTGCAATACTTTTTGTTACAATGTTTTTAATCCACACTCGACCTGCTGAGAAAACTTAGTGTTGTTTTAAATATTTAATAAAATGCTATTGCATGATATTCTGCAATAATTTATGGAGTATAAGAAACATATTTTTTACAGAAAAAAAAATATTTCGGCTTAACCTTGGCTAAACCAACATATCCTGATCTTTATATGAAATGTTTGAACTTATTTTTAACTCGAATAATAACTACCAAATTCTCTCAGCATTAATCAAGTGCATATTTACTGATGTTCCAACTCTCTGGTGCTATTGCGAGTATTTTGGGCAGGTCGCCGCTCCCATACCGTATGCCGTAAGGTCGAAGATGGTATATCAAGTAGTCCAGCACGTACATCTGTTCGGGGTTCACGTAGTGGAAAGACACCGCGTGGTCTGAACAGCAGTCGAGACCCTGAGAATTATGATTTTTTTGTAGACGGCTTAAAGATTGCGTAAATGCTGTTATTGTAGCAGAAAACTCAGACAAGGGATTTTTAGTCTTAGGCGTAAGAATACGGATAACTGTGGATAGAGCTAGTTACGGCACATTTCAATAAACGATTCTGATCTTAATCGTCGATCCGATACCGAAAAACTTCAATACTGATTGGCCCATTTGTCCACGCGATAGATTGGTAAAAGCGAATGGAATAATTTATTGAAAACGGTAGTAAATCGTTAGAAAGAATTTTATCAACAAGTTATCAATGGAATAATAGCATTTTTTTATTTAATAATAATTATACGCTACAAACATTTTAAAGGTATGGATTGGCTTAAATCTTTACTTATTTAAGTATCCAGACTAAATAGAACACCCTGTATCTACCAATATTTTACAACGTCTTTATCTAACACCCTGTATAATTTTAGACGTTTTAAAATCCTTACCTCGTCACTAGGATAGTAGATGTAGCTCCAATACCAGAATCCCTTGTCCTTGTTCGGGAACAGATGATCCTGCGGTACGAACGGGAAGAAACGGCCGCGGTGCATCGAGTCGCGCGAATCCATCGCCTTCACACCGATGTTGGCTAGACATTTGCCTGGAAAATATATTTAATGGGTGTCTTTTAATAACATAATATTAATATATTAAAAAGTTTTTATAATAAAACATAGGTTAATGTAGGAGAAGGGCTAAGCTTTAATATTAATTATTAAAAAAAAATACATTCGACTAATCTTGAAAAAAAGGAACATAAATGCATAATATTAATTTTAAAACTAGCTATTAAGGGCGTATTTCACCACTTACAAGTAAATGCTACCCGTGATTTAACGTATATGCAGAATGTTAAAATTTCAACCAGGGCAAAGCAAAATCCTGATAATTTAACACGACTATATACACAAATATACTCATTTAATACTCAGCTGTCCGTGTCTATCGCCCTAGCGAGGCCCATAAATCAGTTATTTAAATTCATTCGCTAATCTCTAGTTGTTGGCATGTGTGTAGTTACCCATCTCCGCGTCCTCGGCGCCGTGGTCGCTGGCCTTGCAGAGCGTGGGCGCGGGCAGCGCCGCCGTCACGAACCGCTCCAGCGCCGCGCGGCTCAGCACGTACCCCGCGCCGCCGCTCATGTAGCCCTGCGCCGCGCGACACACATACACACCACGCACAACATCGCCTGCCTCGACTGTGATTGGTCGAGAGACCGACACGTGACTCACGCGTGGGTCTCTCGACCAATCATAGTCAAACGGCTTGGTCTTACATGTAGTATATTTGTATACACATCCTAAGCGGATACAGAAGGAAATAACTTGCTATACTTGGTCTAGGTTTGTCAATTAAAACTTTAAATCTTAGACGTATATAAAACCTCGGTGCTAAGGAAGAGTAATTGTATTACAGTACGACTGCTATGCTAACGTCTCGGATTTGATTCCCAGATAGGGCAAAGTGATATTAGACGTCCCTAGTCAGTATCAACCAGGAGTCTGCAATTTGTGCCTGATATGGCAACAAACTAACCCCTATCACAAAACAGGACGGAATACAGACGGTGAAAAATGGGTGCACAAGTTGTTCTTCAACCGACCCCTTCGAAGATTAAAGTCGTGAGTGTGTATGTACATAAAAAAATCTTACAATAATTTTTATTCTTGTCTACTATGAAACAAAAACTGCACCTTATGTTCAAGAGTTCTAGAATCAAAATCGACAGTCAATGAATATGTCATCTCACCTGCTGAGTGAAAGGTTTGAACCTGCACCCAAAGTATATGGGGTCGTCGCTGTTGTAGTCAGCCAACATGTACCGCAAGTTCTCCACCACCACGTACCTGCCGGCCAAGTTAACAAATACAATAATGTATGGACAGTGTTAGAGATCGGTAAATTTCGTAATAAATGAAACTCGACTTTTTTGACGTTTGAATAAAGCTGATGTTGCAAAATACACAGGTTGTTCAGTTTTAGTCAAAAAACATTTTCGATCTACAGGATGTTTAAAAAAGGTATCATTTTAAATCACATATAAGTAGTGTATTTTCCAGCTCACTAATAAAAATAAAAATCTTTTTCACAATTACAAATATTTTTACAATGGTGTTCAAGATTTAAATTTATTCATAAAATTATCTGTTAAAATTATAATCGAAACTTCTATCTATTCATAATACTCAGTCAAATTATTTGTTTAATGCAAGAGCACTTTCTGATTTTTTTAGATTTTTGTAAGTTAAACAATCATCAATATTATTATTATTTAATTATAAGTATTCATGTATTTTGTATTTTGCTATATTTTAAAATAAACTAAGAAATAATCTTGAAGAGACCCAGGAAAGTAAACAAACAATGACGCACATCGACGCCATCTTTAATCGATACAATAAATAAAATCGATACTATCATTCGTAACAATCGACATTCCTTCACGAGTTATTTTGCAAAACAAATACGTTATGAAAACACATTGCCTATAATACCAACTATAACATAAAATATGAAACGTCATTCATATGGAAATAGAAGTATTCAAAGCCGAGGAAATTGTCGACAACCTTCATGCTATATAAAAGGTTGACAGAGAAGTAATTCAAGATGTTCCGGTGATTCATTTGGTTTCTTGTAGAATGCGAAACTATTATCTTATTATATTGCATAAATAATATGTTGCTACCTCTTTTCATATATAGAAATTTATCAGCGTAGATACTATCACAATATTTCATTGGCTCAAGGTCCTATGTAATTTTTACTTATGGAAATTTGAGATTCAAAATTTTCATGTTGGTAAAAATTAAAACAGATTAAATCAAGCGGCGATTGCCTAGTTGGGTGTGGAACGGACTGCCGAGACGAATGTCCGCAGGTTCAAATCCCAAGGGCACACACCTCTGACTTTTCTAAAAAAAAAATCATGTGTGTATTCTTTGTGAATTTATCGTTCGCTTTAACGGTGAAGAAAAACATCGTGAGGAAACCTACACATCTGAGAAGTTCTCTATAGGAATTTCGAGGGTGTGTGAAATCTACTAACCCGCACTAGGCCAGTGGTGAACTAAGGCCTAATCCCTCTCAGTAGTAGAGGAGGCCCGTGCTCAGCAGTGGGCAAGTATAATACAGGGCTGATATTATTTTAAATCATATTTCCCCTTTTTGTCTTTCGGGACTTACTGATAAAGGTATAGAATTATGTGATTATAATTCAAATTGTGCATGAAATATAACTAATTACTACTAATATCACTCCTGTATTATATACAGTCCCACTACTGATTCTTTGGTACTGCAGGCCCTTAAAACTACATATAAAAAGCTTTTGTCTTTTACGGTGATCACATTGCACCTGGGATCCTTATATCCTATGACAGTGTAAACTCGTATTGCAGTCCTGTCACGGCATCTTAGTGAAATTAGCGTGGTATGCTATTCCGTATGCCAATTCCAATTGTGATAAACACGATTACATGCTTGTTATGAACTGTCAAAATAACGTGTGCTAGGGCTCTGAGAGTAGCTGAAGTGAGTCCAGATATCGTCAACTGACGAGAAATTATCCCAGTTGAGAGAATTTTGCCGGCCTGTTTAAAATGTTGTAGTACTTACGTGTCGTCATCCGCTTTGAGGAACCAGTCCGCCTCTCGTCGGTGGTGCTCGTAGACGTATCGAAACGCCGCCTTCGTCTTGGCCCACAGGTAATCCCGTCCCTCGCTCACAGGCAGTTTCACTGACGGGAGGCTGCTGTCTGAAAATATTTATTGTTAATATATAACCACTGTCTGTCTATCGGCAGCGTATCCAATAACGGACCCTGCTCGCCCCACCTCACTCTTTAGTAATCACTAAAACAAACAAATATTGAAACATAAACAAACATTAGTGAAACACAAAAAAAAAAAAAACACTGTCTATCTCACTCGAAAAACTATTTATCTGTTAAATTTATATTTCTGTGTAACCCTAATTGTGATACACATGGGGGGGACGAATTACGTATCAAATAGCGGAACCTCTGCCTATGTGAGACACAAATTTTACACCCATTTCGTTAATTAAATATACCAACTTGAATTATTTGAGGTAAAAAAAGAAGCAATGTCTATCCCAAGCCCCCTCTTCCCCAGAGCCAATTCTTGTGCGCTCAGTCTCCACACTGAATCCATGCTCACACGGGGGACATTGGTCGCGGCTCTAGGCAAGCAGTTAAGTGTGTATACCTCATGGTTGCCAATTCACATTGTGGCTCGCAAATATTTCCTGCCTTTTCCCATCCTAGGAAGGTTCCTTATCATTACCCCACACTTCCTTCATAGCTTCACTTGATTTTTCTTATATTGCTTTGAATGACGAGGTGAGTTACCGTTCGCCTGGTAGTAATATCCTGAGACATGAGATGTTAAGTCTTATGTCCAGTAGTTCCACTGGCTACAATGTCCTTCAAACTAGAACACAATAGTGACTACACACTTCTTGCTTGACGGTAGAAATAGACATTGCGTGGTAGCTATCCAGGCGGACTCACATACGAGAGACCTACCACCAGTTATACTTGAAATGCATAATATAATTAGTATGAAATGATCTATAATACCTTCAACACTGCTCATGAACAGCAGCTTATTGCATCTCTTGCCCCGTGGCCTTGACGTGCTTAGCCTTTTTCTCGTGGTTGTTGGGCTGCGTCATCACCCAGCAGAGAACCCGCACCCGCCTCGATAGCTCGTCCGCAACCGACCGATCCTCGTCTTTGTGCGCTGGCTCGTCGCTTCCATGTTCCACCACGCTCACGATAGGGTGTTTGTCTAGGTCCCGGACTGATTCCCTGGAAATTGCTGATGAGTTTAGGGAGACTAAAGTGAGTCCTAAGATTAGGTAATGCAGTTCGTTCAAAGACGGCGTTTTGAGTGTGGATAATATTGCTGTCTAAAATATTGTTACGTTCTATAGATCTTTATTAAATAGGCTATCAACGATGCGACCGTCGCTTGAACTGTCCGGTCCCGTCGAATTATAACACAAATTTGGACATTGCAATACACGAATAAAATTGTCGCATTATAAACTACTGAGACGGTCCGTAGGACCGTCGTTGTGTGTGACAGGTCGTATTGAAATACTCATACAACTTTAATAAATCATCGGCATTTCTATCCACAATTGTGGCTGTATTATGATAGTATAGATTTAAAATTGCATATTAATCTCCTATCCTAATGAAAATTCTTATGCCAATTACAAAAAAAATATAAACTAATATTTGTAAAAATTTACGAACGTAGTTAAGAGATGTAGAGGCTCTGTTATCTTCCTTTTCCCATATTTTAACCATTCTTGTAAAGGTAAGGGCAATAAAGAATAATCTTTAACAGCCGTTTTCGTTAAATGATCCCAATCTCAATCTATTTTATCACACAAACCAATTGAGGTACATACTATGTAGACACAACTATTTTTAACATTAATAAAAATCGATTGATTCCTTCGTAAACAAATTTCGGCCACGGCAGCCAATCTCAACGGAAATCAGCCAAGTACGCAGGACATATTATAGTGCACAAGTGTCTGCGCAATACTCAATTGCACTCTCTGTTCCTTCACTCTCATAGTCCAGTGAGATGGCAATCCGTCATGACCGGAGAGAGATCAGGCGCAATACCAACGGCTTTACGTGCTTTCCAAGGCACGGGGTTATCACACCAACAATATCGTAACTCCGAGCTGCGACGGACTAATTTGTTTAAGATGGAAAAACCTAGTCCCTATTTTTACCCGACCCGGGGTTTGAACCCAA
>NW_023593342.1:0-24118 GCF_014839805.1 Manduca sexta
GGATAGTGGAGCTACGCTTTGGCAAGCATTACACGAATTCTCATTGGCGGGAAAAAACTTTTAAATTAAATGATTTGCTTTAAAATCACTACAAAATGTTATTAAATAAAACACCGTTACATAGTAGAGTTGATTCATTAGTCAGTTTTATTAAAATAATGTACTGATCGCTTATTTTGTGCAATTGTAAAATAATATGAAATACGCGCAAGTGTCTAAAGGTTATTTCTTGCAAATAATAGCTGTATTCTCATCGCAAGACGCATGTGAAATGGGAGGTTTATGTAAGAAACATTTAAGATTTATTTTCGCTGATTTAAAAGCTTTCGTTTGTATGTTATGAACATGACCACCATTACTCGCTGACTTCCAATACTCGCGTCCCCCCAACATACACAATCGCATTTATGTTTCAAGTATTAAGTTAAACAAGAAAAATTTTATAATAATCGTAATATATTGGGCGCAATAGAATCGTATGGAACCCAACAGGAAAATAGAGAAATGATTGACTTTAAAACGCTCAAACGTAAATACCCAAAGTTGTCTTATCTAATTTAATCAATATTTATAATTGAAAAGCACCCTTTGGTAGGTATATATACCTATCAAATACTGTTCGGATGTCAGTCACTTTCCAGTTAATTAATCATGAAGACGTTGATCGCATTGTTAGCCCTTGGGTTCGTAGCCGTTACGGGTAAGTTAGTTTCACGGTACTATTTGGTTATTTGTAAAGAATAAGGAAACATTATTGTTGGAATAATTCCATTAAAATTTGGGTGACCTGGTTGCATCTCTGCCTACCCCTTCGAGGATAAAGGCGTTATGTATTTATGATTAATAATATTGTGCCAACAAAGTTCGTATTGCAGCACCTACACCCTAAGGACCACTGCAGCGCTAATTTTAATGTAATCTGTTTCCATTTATTTACCCGAGAATAAATTTGTTCATATTTTACGGCAAGTAAGTTCTCTATGCGAACACTTTCTAGGTCTGTATTGACGCCGTGTACTCATTTCAGCCTATTCCATTTTCGACTACCGATTTTAAGGGTTTTAGTTGTTAACTTAAAATTCTCACCAAATAAATATATTAATATTTTTAATCGTTTCGCAGCCGGTCCGTCGGCTCCGCAGAGAATCGTCGGCGGTTCAGTCACCACCATCGACAACTACCCCTCTCTTGTGGCGCTGTTGCGAACCCAGGACTGGAGTCAGTGGTCTCAAGCCTGTGGCGGCTCCATCATTAATAGCAGACACATTCTCTCGGCTGCCCATTGCCTGCAGTAAGTAGCGCGGTCGTTTTTTATTTCTTCGAATGACGAGACGAGCTTGCCATTCGGCTGATGTCAGTCAGTAAACGATGCGATCGCCTATAAACAGTTGAAACATCATCCAACACCTTGAATTACAAAGTATTGTTTGGTATTCCACTGCACTCGCCAGTCTGAGACACGAGATGTTAAGTCTTATTATGTCCAGTAGTTACACTGGCTACAATATCCTTTAAACCGGAACACAACAGTGACTACAGACTGCTGTTTTACGACAGAAATAGACATTGCGGTGGTACCCTTTCTAACATATGAGAGACTAACCATCAGTAAATCGTTGACACTTGAGCACAGAGTAACAAATATAATATGTTATATGCTTTTTATTTACAGTGGATATGCTGTTGGAGCTTGGCGCGTGCGTGTTGGTTCCACCTGGGCGAACAGCGGTGGCGTCGTCCACGCTGTGGATCGTCATATCATTCACTATCATTACAACAACAGAACCCTTGATAATGATATTGCTATTTTGCGCCTCGCTTCCAACATTGCATTCAACCAGAATGCTCGTGCTGGTCACTATGCTGGCGCCATTACCATGTCGCAGACAACCAGGCGGTATGGGCTGCTGGATGGGGTCATACACAGGTTCGTGATGTGCTTGTCTACAATATATCAATATATAGATGTATATTATGTTTGTATCTTGTACATCAATTTATTTATTTATTTAAAAGTCAAATATAAGCTTAAAGTGAGGGTACACCAAAACGGTACACTTATATAATGATTATTCATATTAACAAGAACATCGAAGAAAATTAAATTATTGCAGGTAAAGGTGACTAACTATAATTCGTATGATTTAAAAACATATAAACTTTTTTACTAATGCTATGAATACTTTCAATAAATATATCGGCATCCAATCCATTCTCAAAAATGTGTCTATCAAGATAATTGCCTTAGCGGTCGGGCTATTTCTAGTGTGCGTTAAACGCCATGCAAGTATTCACGTGAGAAGACGATGCCTTCTTTGCCCCTTAGCACGCAGTAATGGTCCGGAATATACAAATAAATATGTTCTCTCGCAGTTTCATTGTCTACACAATGACAATTATACAAAAAAATTTGCCGCTACATATACATATACATTATATATATGTAGCGGCAGAATTTTTTGTGCACTTTTTCAACCATAAGGATATATAGTTTTCGCAGGGATTCCACAAAATAGAGTTCTATTCTTATTAACTACGGACAAACAAATTGTGTAAAAGTTTAAGAACGCTAATATTCCTAAATGGTGTAGAGGTTCTGGTAATGAAACCTAACGTTTTGTTGGTTGTTTTACAAATATTTCTTATGTGTTCATGGAAGTTTAACTTGGAGTCCATGGTTACACCCAGATCGCGTATCGTGGTGACTTGATCGAGCGGCACGCTATCCAACATATTATATTTTGTTGCAATCGGCGTATGGGGTCGAGAAAAGAAATAGTTTTACACTTTGTTGCATTAAGTGGCACTTTGTTTCTAGCACTCCAATTTGCAAAAGTATCGGTATCTCCTTGTAGCGCTACACAATCCCCGTATTTTGAGTCATAAAAATTTTAGATCATTGGCAAACATCAAACATTTTGCGTTATAAAGAACATGGGCAGATCATTTATCATGATCATAAATTGTGTAGGTCCCGAAGTACTAACGCCAAAAACAGTGTAGTACTCTACGGAACAGTAATTTTTCACACGTACGTCTTGTTTTTATCGTTAATTTACAGTTCAGAGGAAACCCTTCGAGCAACTGCGACACGTCGAAGTACGGACCATCAACCTGACGTCTGCAGAGATAGATACCGTCGTGCCTTCCCACCCCGCATCGTGACTGACAACATGTTATGCTCCGGCATTCTTGACGTCGGGGGTCGCGACGCTTGCCAAGGAGACTCCGGCGGTCCTGTCTACCACAACAACGTCATCGCCGGCGTTACCTCCTGGGGCATACGCTGTGCTGATCGTCGCTTCCCTGGTGTCAACGTTCGTGTCCAGCGCTACACTGCTTGATCCGAAACAACTCTTTATATCGATCCACTATTACGAGATTAATAAAATCAAATAAATGAAACCACTTACGTCCCTTTTTTATCTTTGCCTCTAGTTAATGTTTCACTGGCCTAAAAACCACGGGTGTCATTCTTCTTTATTTATATTATAGCTTTCACCGTTAATTTATCGATGATTTCGCCAATGTCAAGTAATAATAATGGTAAATACAAAATAAAAAATCATATGTCTCCTTTTATAAATTAATTTAATTCAGCTAATAATCGCAGCAGTATCAATCAATGGGTATTGGTTGGGCGTGTAAATGGCCCAACCAATGAGAAAAAGTGAGGGCTAAGGGAAAGCAAAACCGAGCAGGCACTACCTACGATGTCCACTCAAGGGAGGTGGGCAAGGGCTATCAGGTAATACTGCGCAAAATTACTCACCGATCTTGCAGCCAAAATCACGAGGCGCACACCAGCGAGAAGGTCCGGGATACCAGGCGATGCTCCGGTTGCCGTCCACAGGCGATGCGACAGGATGAGGTGCGAGGATCAGCGGGGAAAGGGAGAAAATTAAAGAGGGAAGTAGGTATATTATGGGTAATAAGAATAAGGAAAAAATTGTGACGTAGAGAAATTTTTATGTAGTAATGACAGTCGCATGCCCGTTTCAAATAATTGGAGCATAAAGGCCAGTATAACGTCCAAAGAGGCGGCATTACCTGAATAAGCTACAAACTTCGGATGAATAATTTTACGCAAACCGCACCCTTACCTTTAGTTGACGTTTAGGACACCAAGCGGCTCAACTAGTCACACCGTAAGAATATGAAATATAGCTTCAATCATAGAAAAAAATGTTTATGTAAGAATAGTTTTTTAGTACGTTTCTGTAGTAAATTACACTTAAATATTAAGTTTAAAGGGTTAAATACCTAACGTAGTAAATAACTTTAGTATCACCCCAGTTGTCCTACCATCTCTTTGCCCAAGATATTTGAAGGAAATTTTATATCAGTTACATACGACATGACACTATACCGACTTCTTTAGTATTGTACAATCAGATTGCCCTATATATGGCCCACTATTAGGCGGTCCCGGATCTTGATTTTTTTGAGGCGGGGCAAAATCTGGATAATGCCACCCTCGACCACCTAAATTTTACCTTTGTCATCATCATCATCATTTCGCGTCCCGCGGAAATAATTTATGTGTTTAATATTCTGAACGTCTCAGTAGTCAAAGATGCGTTAATGATGAGTTGCGTATGGGTCTGCCAAGTGTGAATTTGCCGGCCAGGGCACGGGCCCTGGCTTGCCCCGCTCTAGATCCAGGGCTGCTGTTATTAAATATCTCACAAAATGATATAAGGTTAATTTATCTCCAATATTTATTGCGCTGTAGTAAGTACCTATATAACATGCGTTAATAAATGAAACCACATACTCGTCTTTACCTTTGGGGCATTCCACGTGAAGCGGGCACGAAAAACTCGATGTCTCAGATTTTCGTAATATTTCATTATGTTATACCTGTATATGTCCTCGATCCAGATACAAAATATTATTAAAGTATAAAGCCTGGTAAGCGAGTTAAAGGACTTTGAAGTTTTGACTGGCCGGCTGGTATACGCCACTTCGAATCCAATTATCAAGTTTTAAATGTTACAATAAAATAAATAAAGCAATGAAATAAATACTTCATTTAATGAGCTTTTTATTGTATTTTTGAAATTGAAAAATGTTTTTCTTTGAAAAAATGTGTTTGAAAGTTTCAAACTTGAATTTCACAAAGTTGGCATATATTTATATTTTTTATTTTTTTCTAAAAATAGCTACTATTGTATAGATAATCCCTGCGAAGTTTCATAATGGGCTGAAAAGTAGTTTAGGAGCTAGACCGATTACAGTGCCGAAGCGCGGCGGTCGCCAGAAAGAGCGAAGTAGTAAAACTTTCAATTAAACGAAATACTTTCGATTAGAGTATTTTATCATGTTTTGCATCGCTCTAACGATTCAATTACATCTGATTATAATATAAAAAATATATTTATATTACTGACGGTGCACAAGAACATTTTAAAAGATTTAATTGTATTAACTTGTTGTTTATTTATTTTATTGTAACATTTAAAAACTTGATAATTGGATTCGAAGTGGCGTATACCAGCCGGCCAGTTAAAACTTCAAAGTCCTTTAACTCGCTTACCAGGCTTTATACTTTAATAATATTTTGTATCTGGATCGAGGACATATACAGGTATAACATAATCAAATATTACGAAAATCTGAGACATCGAGTTTTTTTTCGTGCCCGCTTCACGTGGAATGCCCCCTTTGCTAACACTGTGCCAAAAAAAATATCCATAAAAAACAAATATTTTCATAAAACAATCCTGGTTATATTTTATTTTTTTTTTATCATGTAATTTAGTGCGAATATGGCGTGTGTTTGTGACTGAAAATGTGATGTTGCCACTGCGATGAATTGTCTTAGAGTAATAAGTAATAATTGCATTAATAATATGACTTGTCAAAATTTTATTTTCAAATATGTACAGGTAGCTGAATGTTTGCCGCCAAACATTGACAGCTACGCGTGTGACGGAAAAATAACCTTATTATGTAGTATATAAGGTTATAATCCCGTGACACACGCAAATGTCATGTAGCTGTCTTGGCTCGCCGGCGAGCCACGAGAGACCAAGAGATAATAATATCAGCCCTGTATTGCCCACTGCTGAGAACGGGCCTCCTCTACTACTGAGAGGGATTAGGCCTTAGTCCACCACGCTGGCCTAGTGTGGATTGGTAGACTTTACACACCCTCAAAATTCCTATAGACAACTTCTCAGATGTACAGGTTTCCTCACGATGTTTTGCTTCACCGTTAAAGCGAACGATAAATTCACAAAGAATACACACATGATTTTTTTTTAGAAAAGAGGTGTGTCCTCTTGGGATTTGAACCTGCGGACATATTTGCATTAATCTCATAATTGTATTAGGGAGTGTAAAATCAAAGTACTTTTAGTGACATTTATTTAGTTCGAAATTTACACTTTTATTTTACACCTCTGCTTCGAATAACTCAGTAAATTGTTAAGAAGATAAATGTATGTATTGCATTTTATATTCGTAATTATTCTGCGATGATTATAGTTTATATATTTTTTTATTATTATTCAAATTTTAATTCACACAACTTTTAAATGGCGTAATAATAATTGCCATCTAGCGAACATTTTGTGTCATTCTACTTTATGTATAGTACTCACTAGATAAAAGAGCTTTATTAACAACGCGATAACAACGCAATCAAGCAAAATATTGGAGGCATTTTTCTTTCTAACGCTAGATGGCAGTGTTAAATAGAAATAATCGTGTAGCCACGAAATGTAACATACACCGTAAATGGAAAACTTAGAGATGTTTATTTGTGTAATAATAATCATATTTCTCACGGGGATTCGCCGAATGCGCGCGCCTATTTTCAAATTTGTAACCAAAGTAACTAGTTAGTGAACAGGTGCATCCCAAAGATTGTGTTGTTTCCCTCTGTAATATAAAAAAATAAAAACCCGACTATGGAAAAAAAGAGAACTAAAAAGCATAAAATAAAAAATATTTCTTTTGAAATAATGACGCTTTTATTTTTAATATCTGTAAGCCAATCGGAAAACAAGACTCAAAATATCACTAGGTGCTTACAACAAATTTAATGTTTTAATTGATTCAGAAACGCTCTGCAGACTCATTTGATTACCGACGTATCCATAATCAAACACTCACTTTCACGATTTTGCTCGTGTTGTCCCACAAGGGGAAAATCGAAGGACGTTTATTGGTTTTTGCTGTTCAGTTGTTTTTTATTTCATATAATAACCGATAACGGAACCTTGTCCCCTCCAATACCGCACCGGTTAAAATACAATCTTTGTAAAAATAATTATAGTGTGCAAATTAACCCGAATTTCATAAAATCATTAATAGTTCATTGAAATGTTACATTTTTTAGGCCTTACCTTGCGTTTTTTAGAGGACGCAATTTTATTTTTTTGAAGTGTAGGGGGGGTCAGTCTAAAGCTAAAACCAAGTTTGTGGGGTCGCCACCTTTGTCCCACGGCCGCCATCTTGAAAATAGGGGTTGAAATGGTTTTTACGATTTATCTCTTAAACTATTTATCTGACAAAAAAAAATTATAAACATTTTTTGTTGCAAATTAAATTCTCTACAACTTTGGTCTAGTAACTTTTGTCGTAGAACTATAAAAAAAAAGTTATGAGCGAAAATGTTAAGAAATTCAATGTTAAGCAATGTCCATTGCAACGTCATCAGAACGTGTGTTTATAAGGTTCATAATACTTTTTTTGTACTCTCATTAATACCCAAATACCCAAGGGACCATTAGGGAACAAAAGAATATCTGCCTGCTATTATTATTATTATTTCTAACCTCTGTTGTTGTAAGAATAGCTGATAATATTATTTTGAAGTTATCGTTCAACTTATATCTTTTAGTTGTGCTACATATTTCTGTACGTGCGGATGTATTTTATTCGATTTCGAATGATTTTAGACACGATTTTAACTTTAGTGAAAACTACTTTTTTTTTTATTAGCATTTTGACCTTTAAGACTTTTAAAAGTCAAAATGCTAATATATAACTTACTTACTACAACTTCAACACAATATTATCAGCTATTCTTACAATAAGAGAGGTTAGAAATAATAATAATAATAGCAGGCAGATGTTCTTTTATTCCCTAATAGTCCCTTGGGTATTTGGGTATTAATGAGAGTACAAAAAAGTATTATGAACCTTATAAACACACGTTCTGATGACGTTGCAATGGACATTGCTTAACATTGAATTTCTTAACATTTTCGCTTATAACTTTTTTATTTATAGTTCTACGACAAAAGTTACAAGACCAAAGTTGTAGAGAATTTAATTTGCAACAAAAAATGTTTATACATTTTTTTGTCAGATAAATAGTTTAAGAGATACATCGTAAAAGCCATTTCAACCCTTATTTTCAAGATGGCGGCCGTGGAACAAGGGTGGCGACCACAAACTTGGTTTTAGCTTTAGACTGACCCCCCCCCCTACACTTCAAAAAAATAAAATTGCGTCCTCTAAAAAACGCAGCCCCAAATGTAACTTTTCAATGGACTATAAATAAAAAAGAAAAAAATAACAGTTACGACGCGGCAGTTTGACGTTGAATCGACACGATGACACGACGATGCGCAATGACATAAGAGATTTTCTTCTTGAACACAGGCTATTATGCTACATTTGTCATGTAAAGTTAATTTCAATTAAACTGATTCTTATAATAAAAGATCAATTCACGATTAAATAGTTATAATTTCATTATGGCTTACCAGTAAAAGGTTATGGCAATCATACCTGAAAAAGAAAAACATGTTTTAATTATATTGATACTGGATTTTTTTCTGGTTTCACATCATCAGATACTTAATTTAGTACTTCATCAATTGTACAGAAGCTTTGGCGCTTAATGCTGCCTATCTCCAATCATAAGGGAGTTCAGAAGCCCCTACGCACGAAGTACGCCTTCGGCCTGTGAGCGAGTCCAACCAAGCTGCCGTCCATTCCTGGAGTCGCACAATGATACAGATAAAAAAAAGTGTACTAATGGCAACTCCGGATCTAGGGGTCCAATTTGGCAGATAAATATACAACTCATCAATGCGAGATGCGATATCTACAAGTAGTAATATTATAAAGTTTAGCCCTATACAAAAGCTCTAGAAGTATTGAACTGATTTAGAACATACTTTCGAATTATAAGAAGCTACATTATTCCTGAGTGCTCGTGCAATATATTCTTATGTAAAAATATGTAAGTAATATATATGGTGACTAGTTGACCCGACAGACGTTGTTTCGTCTTAACTATGAATTCGCAGCGCGCATTGTGTCAATCGCTGACAGTTATTTCAAACAATTGACAGTTATGTAAAATGAATATTTTCGTTAAGTTTTTTTAAATTTTCAAATTTTCCGAGCAATTTTTGATTTTTTTCTTTCATAAAAACCTTCTTCTGACGATAACAAACACAAGAAAAAAAAAATTAGTGAAATTGGTACAGCCATTCTCGCGTGATGGTGTGACCAAGGGAAATAGGGATTCATTTTTATGTACATAGATTTATTGATTTCAATTAATTTCCGATGTATATGGTATAATAAAGCAAAACAATCTTCAGGCTGATTTATGCAAATTTGTCAAAACACGTCTATACGCTGAAATCCGATCTTGACGCCTACAATTATTAGTCGTTAATGACCGGATCAAAATCATTTTATTTATTCTGTTAAATATTGCAAGTGTTTGTCAAAATTTATACACGAAGACATGTTAAGTCAGTAATTATAATTTTTTTATTATATTTGGCTCTCGTCAATAACTGATTTTGTTGATTTAATTTATATTTACACGTGTAAGTACTATTTCTTCGAATATATTTTAAAATGTCAACGGTTTCACTCGTGAGGAGTTAGATCTTATACCTAGAACTATTTAAAAACAAACTTAGTGTCTAAAATATCATAAGTAAATTTATCGAATTTGTTTAAATTACTATCTATATCGGAATATGCTCTATTCCATAGAATTTAACAATACGTCGCACGCTTAATAAAATAATGACCTATTTCAAAAACAATTTTTTGTATGCTACCTTTTTTTTGATGTTGCTATTAAATTGAGCTTATTAAAGATAGGTAAAGAATGAAACCTATAGCATTAAAACAGAAAGGAAAAAACTAAAAGGTTGCAAACAGAAATTGATTGTTTGACACATAAATTGGCAATTTTGGAATGGGTCATTATTTTATTAAGAGTGCGACGTATCAGTGTAATTATTCTATGTTTTGGAGATTTTGTACGACTAATCACTGTCGACTTTTGGGTTGTTGATTATTGGAGCTCATAGCCTCGATTATAGATGACGCATTGACAATATCGAATGATAACAATTTTGATTATTTGAGTTTACGTTTAAAATATATTTATTACTTTTTAAACATCAATAAAATGAGA
The DNA here is from genome assembly GCF_014839805.1 of Manduca sexta. Taxonomy (NCBI): domain Eukaryota; kingdom Metazoa; phylum Arthropoda; class Insecta; order Lepidoptera; family Sphingidae; genus Manduca; species Manduca sexta. The sequence continues at coordinate 10,409 of NW_023593342.1, forward strand.
TAAGGTTCTATTGTTTATTATAGATTATCATATTCATGTTGTATTAATACTTCACGCTTTATTACGCCCCCAAAGGGGGTAGGTGGGGGTGCAACTGGTGCACCATATTTCCACCGTGTATATCCCGTCCCATGATATGATGTGGGTGAGCCTTATTGCCTAGTTTACTATTATTATGGGTATAGATCCGCAAGTTTGTGAAAATGTATGAATTTTTTACAAGTAAACGCAAAGAAAGGTTAGACGTTTTTAGATCTAGGTGCAGATTAATTCGGTTCTGAATCATCATTTAGCTTTATTTTGTGAGGGAAAACTACTGAGTGGTGTTACCTGCAGAAATGATCATTCATACGGGAGGATCTGCTAGGAAAATTTGTTGTAGATATTGAAATGAAACAATTTTCGGATTCTATCGCGGTTTTTTATATTTAATTTTTTCTCGACGTTTTAAAGTCTGTAGAAATAAATTTCGAAACGATGGGAGTTAATAATAATATAAATAACCGCGATAAAACCTGAAAAATAGTTTTATTTCAACATCTAACATCGCGTGAACATAATAAATCATTAGTTGTAATATTTGCTTATCAAAGTATAAATTAATCTTATCTTACTTCATACTAATATTATAAATGCGTGTTTCTTAAAACGTTTGGTAGAATTAAACGCTGAAACAACTTTACGGATTTGACACTAACAGACCATAACCTGGATTGTATGCTACTTTTTATACGGGCAATTTGCTCTCAAGGGAGATAATGGATATGATTTATTTGTTATTTTTTTTTTATATTTAGCGCGTTTAAGGAACTAATGTAACAGGAAGACTTTTCTTACTGGCGAAGACGCGAGCAATATCTAATAATTATTAATATTAAAAGTTAAAATAGTGAGACATAATCCCGGGTTTCCGCCAAGTTGAGGATTTCATAAAACGGCCTATCAAAAATTAAAATGGTCGCAGAAAATTTGTAACGTAAAGATTTGTTATCTAATAATACTTAATTTTAAAAATATAATTTACAATGTTCTTAGCGCTATCAATTATAATCTTAATAAATTATTATCGTTTTAATTCTTGATACTGTATGACAGACAATGCATAAACAGTAAAATAAACAACAAATCATTAAAATTAAACTATTTTTCGCATTTCGTCGCGGTTTTTTATTTTAATGTTCTTTTTAATAATAAAAAAAACGACAAAAACCCCAGAAATACCTTAATTTTAATGTCTAACATTCCCGTAAACATAAGAAATCATACAAAAATCAAATCATCAAAAATAAGATTGCTTGTGTTTGAATAATTTAAGTGAAATTATTTTTTCTTTTATTGCGGTTTTCAAAGTTATTTTTTTTTACCAAATTTAATAAGTAAAGGAACTTGTCATTTCGACATAGCTACGTATTTGGTTTTTAATCAGTGACTCTTAGCTGACCTATTTATGTTTTCAATGTTAAAATTCGGTTTCACAGTGGGGTTTAAAAGTGTTCGTTGACCAAAATTTTTATTGCAAGGTCTAATATTACAGTTGGTATAACTATTATTAAGTACATAATTTGAAGTGACTGATTAACTTGATTCACTCGGTGACGTCGTTGCATTGTGTGCGCGGTAGAACATCGCTTTGTGATAAAGACAATAATGTTCTACCGCGCATCAGCTGCAATACCGCCCGGGATTCTAAACAAGGCGTTTAAGTTTCGGGCCGGGGAAAGTGACATTGGATTTTTTCTGATCAGTACAGTACGGAGTCTGAAATTTGTGCCCGATATGGGGATAGGCTCACCTGCTATTGTATCTTGAGACCGAAAACACTTGGCAAAAAAGTGGGTGCCTTGGTTACACTGCTGGTGGTAGCATATATCTTATATCCTCCCGGCGAATACCGTACACAACGTGTTAAAATACGTTATAGTAAGCCACGTAAGTGAGTCGTGTTTCGGGATCAGCCTGTTAGGTATGGGATATGTTGCATAGTAATAACGCCCTTAGAATTTATAAACAGAGCAGACTTTACTGTTAGCTGAGTTTACCCTACATCGTATGTATCACAGTTACACCATTTTTGTTCTGGTTATTTTCTATCGCTATGGAAACTACAATGACATTTTATATATAAGCCAGCTAAATTGATATAATACATATAAAACCTTCAACACAGGGCCCTTATTCTGTATGATAGTGTAAAGGCGTAATGCGGCCGTGTCATGTTATCTTCGAGAAATGTGTCTGGAATGGTATGCTGTAAGCCAAATTTTTATAGTCCTAAACACGATGCGTTGTGTTACGTGCTTGTTACACACTGTCAAAATAACGTGCGGGATAGAGAATAAGGCCCCAGCCTGTGTTTATCTAAAAGGCTGACATAGTTGTGATTTTTTAGAGATTGTCAAGGGATAATCATCTCTCGCCAGTCGACATTCTATTAGACCCCACTCTACTTACCATCAGGTGCAGTTGGCTCACTTGTCACGCCCTTATAAAAAAGAAACACCTTTGCCTAACCCCTTGGTGATAAAGGCGAGATTTGTGTATAATTTGAAGTTAATCAGACGAGAACTACAACGAGTAAAATGATTGAAAACCATCAGCTACTCACGATTAACGTAAACAAAGGAAACCTTATCATTCTCATTAATATTTAAACTGATTAGAAATCATATCTTAGATTTCAGGGCATTTGTAATCATTAATCAAGATTGGTATATATGGTATGTGAAAAATAATAATATAAACAGTTGTGGAATCAACCATGCGTAACTTTATCGCTTTAGTGTCTTTAGGTTTGACAGCTGTAGTAGGTAAGATTGACAATATAGTAAAATAATTATATTTTAATAAAAAATACTTATATTATTGGAGGCTCCCCAGATTGATCTATTGTAAAATATTATCATTATACAAATAAAGTCATAATAAATAATCTTGGCTTCGTAATTCTATTTTGGAAGTAAGTAGGTGATATTTTGATAGCATTTATTGTTATAAAACATAATAATCATAGCTATAAAGCTATGATTATTATTTTTTGTACTTAATGATAATGGTAAACATATTTTTTTTATCAAACTGATTCAAAATGTACTAGGAAATTTGCATTAGTTGTGAAAACGGATGGAGATAACGTCCGAAAATACACAATGATACAAAAAGTATCGTATTAAACAGCTAATTTAGATAATACTAATTTTATTACCATTTATTTGGGAGTATTGATTAGTGTTACATTCATATTTGTTCGACTTATACACTCATGTGATGAGTAGAATTTACTCAGAAGTTGTGAAACAGGCCCCTAATCTTTAGAATTCTTACTAAAATAGGTTGGTCACAAAAGTTTTAATAATACATCCGTCAATAATGATGAACGTTTTATTTTTACGCCCAATCATAATCAGCATTTTCCAAAGAAAACAAACAAAAACACACATCACGCGTTATCCACAAAAGAGTAGTCAGAGTCGCAACCAGGGCACCCACTTTTCGTCAAGTGTATTCTTTACCTATAATGTGACAGGGGGGAGCCTATCACCATATCGGGCACAAATTCCAGACTCTGAGCTGATACAGAGCAGAAAAAAACCCAAATATCACTTTACCCAACTCGGGATTCCAACCCAGGACCTCAGAGCGCTGCCATGCCGCGCATGCAGAAAACTACGCCACTGAAGCAGTCAGAGCGTGTTCCAAATGAAGTAATTATTGTTGATCTGAGTAATAAAACATTTATTGTTCAAAGAATATTGATAAAGCTTTATTAATCATTTATATTATACGGCTACCTCGAATTGCTATAATATTTACGACTATGAAATATATGTCGTAGTGAAAACTCTTTACTTGGTTATTTTTTTGACATGACCGGTAAAGTATCACCGGTCTATATTTATTTTCCAGACAGTTATTCAATTATTGAAACACTTCTTTACTTCACTAACAATTTACTGCATAGTAACACTAGCGGAATACACAATATGCTCGTGTTCGAGCGTCCAAATAAGACTTGTACGAAAACTTCTAGAAGATTGAGCTCTCGTCGTTCGGCCGGTCCTTATATTGACAGCAGTCGACCTCCCTCCTCTTCTAATACTTCCTCGATGTAATGATAGATGGCGCCACTATCGCTCCGGAAATTCACCAATTCAACGAATAACGAGGTGCTGCGGCGACATATATTTATAGCTTACATAATTTAACCCCGTAATAACACAATACAAATCATGGTTTCGTGTGATAATATTTTTTTTAATTGAAAGTTTATCAACCGAGGGTTTATCGACGGAATCAGATATTATTGTTATTAACGACGCCACGCTGCTTTTACAAAACATTAGGGTAAGGCTCATATTTTTAGCGCTATCGCATACAGGAGATCACAACAGAAGGTGTCACAACTGAAATAATGTGTTACAACAGAATTTGTAAACCTTTTTACACAGTAACACTGACAGAGCTTATTTTGCATATTAAATAAGGCGATACCTCAAGGTCCATTTTCATACATTTTGTTTCACCTTTAATCTGGGTAACTAAACAAGTATTGGCAAGTAAAGAATTTAAATTCACGTCTAGTTAGTGATTAGTTCTCGCAGTTGAAAGAAAAACGTAAAAATAATTAATAATCATGGATATTTCGGCCTTTAAAATTTAATATGACGAAATTTTAAAATTTAATATGACGAAATTTTAAAGGCCGAAATATCCATGATTATTAATTATTTTTACGTTTTTCTTTCAACTGCGAGAACTAATCACTAACTAGACGTGAATTTAAATTCTTTACTTGCCAATACTTGTTTAGTTACCCAGATTAAAGGTGAAACAAAATGTATGAAAATGGACCTTGAGGTATCGCCTTAAGAGTGGTCATGGAATTATTTAAGAATCATTATCTGCGACTAAACAAGCCACAAATCCTCGCCAAAGAACACCGATTCCTGCCCAGGATGATTCGCGAGGCTATTGAAATTAAAAAACATCCTAATTTCAGGGAAGATGGTTGGAAGCTTGCACAGGCCTGGGATCCAGTTCTACATTTAATTAAATCGGAACCCAAAAGACCGGCTGCCAGACTTCAAGACACTGTGAGCTCATTCTGCGTAGACCGGACCACCAACAGCTAAAAAAAATTTAAAAAGTTGTATATTTGTAAAATGTACGTACATATTGTAACTTTGACTTTACGGATGAACAACACCTCAGCCCCCCCCGTGACCATGAAGACTGCAAAGTCTTTGAAACGTCAGGAGAAAAATAAAATACAAAAAACCGCGATAGAATCCGGAAAATTAGTTTAATTTCAATTTCTAACATTCGCGTAAACATAAGAAATCATCATATTATTATCTTACTAGTAGTCTCCATAACGCTTTGAATTTATCTGGATACTTTACCAGACTTGAGTCTTGGGATGTAATGCAATATTAGCGTTTATATTGGACTCACATGAATTCTTCTACAACGCAGCGTAGGCGCACCTAAACAAATGTAACAAAATAAAAAATAAAACTAGTTCTAAAGACTGCAATTACATATAACTTGTATAGTAGTTGTAGTTTTCGACTAGTTTTAATTAACAAAAAAATATTGGTAAATATAGATACCATTTATCATTGTAACTGCCGAAAGAATTTATTTTTTTATAATAATCGCTGTTATATTATCAAGTTAAAACTTTCCCTAAGTAAATAAAATTTATCTCATGTGTACATAAATTAGGTAGTATAATGCGTACATATGTATATTCAATAGAACTGTGGCGGCATAATTAGATACACCGCCATCTCGTCAACATCAAAGGTATTACGAGAAGACCTATGTGGTATTGAGAGAATTGTATTGATAACGCACAACAATCATGCTAGATGGCGAGAGACGATGCTGACTTGCGAGGGCAAAATTTGGGCAACCATCCGAGGTGCCGCGGTCGGTCAGGCGCAACATCCGCCTGATTGTGGAAATCTTTCCCTTCCATAGAGCACCGGCAACCATCTGTTCCCCTACAGCGGTGTCTACCAATACATCGCTAAAGAACGTTAGTTTGCTGTACCATTTATGCATGAAATTAATATTGAACTACATAAACAAGGGAAAAAGAGCGAAAATGCCGTGATATAATTTAACAATGAGTTTACGTGTTTGATCATAATTTTTTTTGGATAAATATTTTTTTTTTAAATTTTGTTTTGTTAAATTCTATAGACACGAACGTCCATATAAACTATTTGTTGAAAACCTGGGGTTAGAACTTAAGTTCGCTGCAGCGCTAAAATTTCAATCGACGTCTAACCAAACTTTTTCAACATGCAGTGCTAAAGCGCTTAAAAGGGAGTATAAGGAAAATAACAACCAATTCTGGTTTACAGTACACTTCAGTTGAACAAAGTGAGAGTTTGGAATGCCAGATCTAGAACTAAGTACATATATATCGATGCCTGTGTATGATTTAGGAATAAGACTGAATGACATCTGATTTCAAGTGGTAACATTTCTATTACAATTGAAAAATTTAATGCCTAATGATAATATAATCATAAATATTAATTGCAAACCGTATTAGCCTAACCTTATAAAATAAATAAAATAAAATAAAATACTTTATTTATCACGTAGGCGAACAAAGTTGCACTTATGATACGTCAAAACAAAGAATAAGAATAATTATTATTTCTAAACAACTATTAAAATCACTTATATAACTATGGAGATTTTAAATTAGGGATAAAGTTTATACAAAAGACTAGGTACAAACCGAAGTAACCAGCTCGGGCTGGCAAGTAGGGGGAAATAGAAGGGTAACGCGTCGCGATCCTCACCGGTGAGGACATGAGCCCTAGCCTAGCTAACCTACCAGCCTTTCACTAGCTATAAAAGGAGAAACGTCGTAAAGATTATCGATGATTATTCAGGTTTACTGATATTTTTGTGCATTGGAGATTACTTGAATCAGGTAATATTGGTTTGCTAAATTATTAATAAATAATAGGCTACATAATACTGTCAGATTGTTCTAGACCACCTACAATTAAAACACCAACATCTTTGCAAAATATTGTTGTGTTCCGGTTTGAAGGACATTATAGCCAGTAACTACTGGACATAGTGAGACTTAATATCTCATGTCTCGGGATGGCGAGTGCAGTAGAATACCAAACAATAAGTACTTTTTAATTCAAGGTGTTGGATGGTGTTTCTGCTGTTTGTGCGCGGTCGCGTCGCTTACCATCAGGCGGACAGAGGGCTGGCCATTCAAAGCAATAAAAAAAAGATACTTTCCTATGCGTCAAAATTATTGTGATATAAATTAATTACACAATTGAAACACGTTTAATTAATCCTTTTGTATTCAATAATACAGTTTTCGGCTTATTCCGGATGAGCGATATTCGCAAGGACGGGCATTCGATAGCCTGATAAAGTAAAATCCAATCGTAGTAATCAATTAGACAATCTTATAAGACGTCATACGGTTAGAGCTTAAAAACGTGTGACCAATAAATTGTATTTTTTTTATAGCAGCGTATACAACCTGAATTTATTTAATATAAGTAATATGTTTCATTTTCAAATAGTCTGGCATAATTATGTTGCATGGCGATGGTTTGTAATCTCGTCGTTCCAACTTCTATATTGACTACTCCACTTGACGATGCAAAAAAAATATATGAACCTTACAACAGCATAAGTCTTCCATACTTTTTAGCAGTATTACTTTGACGATTTGTTGTCTACGTAGGTAACCTCTGCATTTTTTTGCCGTTAAGACTTTAAGTAGCGCCAATGCCATTGAACCTTGACGGCGTTGTACTATAACGCTCACTAGATGGCGGTAGGCGTAGCTACAGGGGCCTTATTCTCTATCCCGCACGTTATTTAAACAGCGTGTAACAAGCACGTAACACAATGCATCATGTTTAGGACTATAGAAATTTGGCTTACAGAATGCCATTCCACGCACATTTCTTGAAGATAACATGACACGGTCGCGTTACCCGTTTACACTATCGTACAGAATAAGGGCCCAGGGTATTGTACGTTTGTACATAGTTTACCAAAAGTCTTTATTGTGGAAGGATTGCATTGAGTATAACTTAGACGAGGTTCATATCACAGGTAATGTTTGTTTTGCAGTTTATAATAAAATGTACCTACATAGTATTGTAGTATTTAATATTTTATAAAACTTCGCAAATAATTTATATACATTAATTAATGTATTATGACGTCAGCATCAGTTGGCGAAAGTGAAGAAAATGTTTCTGTTAGTAAAAGCCGCTGTTTGAGTAGGATTTCACGCCCTTACTGCTCACGCCAATGATCACGAAAATGTTGCATATTTATAAGTTGTTAGAGGTGCAGCAGAACATATTGGATTTTCTCTTTCATCCAAAAAATAATAATGTTACGGAGGGAAATTCATTGCCAAAATCTACATTAACGCCCCCATGTAACATATCGTCATACCTCTGGGAGGGGGGGAAGAGTGTTCCACATTTTGAAAAGCTATGCCTAGACATTATGCGCAATGACATGCTATAAAACCACTTCAGCATGAATAGTATAGTGAAGATGTTCTGCTGTTATATAAAAATGTTAGAGGCAGATATATTTTCCTTATACTTACTACAATTATGCGCAGAAAAAAAACTAGACGGTGGTCAAAATAATATTATTTATTGAGATACTGATAAATTATTGATAAGATATTGTTTATATTACACTTGAAAAGGTTTTTCAGGTATAAATGTTTACCCTTAAAAAGGTTGCCTATTGCAGTCAGGAGTAATGTACTTGCTATTATAGAAAATAAAAATGGTTAAGTGCTCCGTGAGATTAGCGCGTTCAAACAGACAAACTCATCAGCTCTATATATTATTATAGATATATGAAATATTTTTTCATTATGTCTATATTTTTTTTTCTCGAGTCCCTTTACTTTTTAACTATATACATATATGTTAAGAACAAGACCAAGTTCTTCGCATATGCGCTCACGAGGACGTTATTATCTTTGTCGCAAGCTCAACAGGTACACCTACTCCGACGTATGTATTCTATCCTATGATGTCATAGGGGGCGAGTCTATTACCATATCGAGCACAAATTCCAGACTCCGGGCTGATATTGAGCATAATAACCTAAATATCGCTTTGCCCAACCTGGGATTCGAACCCACGACCGCTGCAGAAGCACTGCCGTACTGCGCATGCAGTACAATACGCTACAGAAGCAGTCCATAAATCATTGAACCTATATTGATATACAACAGCGAAGATAACATCGGAGCTAGAAAACCAATGTTCTTTGACAACAATATTTGCTTTTTATTTATTTATTAGGAAATCAAACAGAAAAATTATGAATAAAATAAAATTTATGAAAATTAAGGATCTTAATCTAACATCGGTTCCACTAATAGATAATAATACATACATAGAAGAGATAAGACGAGAATCTATTATGAAATGAAGAATTGAAATGTTGTAAATAATACAAAAAGAAGTAAGTATCTAAATGATGTACAATAGCAATTATTGTGTATGTAATGTGTAGTGATTGCTAAAATATATTTATATCGAAGAAAACAAACTTATTATTCTTTATAGTTGCTCGACTAAAAAAATATTAGACCCATACTTAGTTTTAGTCCTGGGAGGTTGAAACAAACATCCATTACCATGTCACGTCTTACCTAGCTGTTGAAGATTTATATGATTCATGTATCGTTTATGGCATCCTATGCGGCTATAGCCTAGTTGGGAGTTGAATGGACTGGCGAGATGAATGACCGCAGGTTCGAAACCCAAGATAGGCACCATTGACTTCTAAAGTAATGTGTGTATTCTTTCTAAATTATCGCTTGCTTTAACAGTGAAGGAAAACATCGTTAGGATATCTCCAGACCTGAGAAGATCTCTATAAGATTGCGAGGATATATCAAGTCTGCTAATCCGCATTAGGCCGTCGTGGTGGACCTCTCAAATAATAATTCCTCTCAGTAGTAGAGACCCGTGCTCCGTAGTAGGACAGTATATAATATAGGTCTGATATAATATATTATTATGACGGCATCCTTACCTGAAAAGAAACAAAACTATATTTAATATATGAGAACTATTAAGACTGGTATTTAATATGATTTCAATTAATGAATATAATTTCAAAGTTCTTTGTTTCAACATTAAAGAAAATGCCATTAAATTAATGTTTATTACGGGGTTTAAATATTTCTTTAAACGCACACTAACGCATTATATCCTCAAAGGGATAAAAGTCACAGTCAGTCGCAACAAGTGCACCCGCTTTCCGCCACGTGTTTTCCGTTTCATGATGTGATAGGGGGAGAGCCTATCATATTATCGAGCCTATCAAATTCTAGCATCCAGGCCGATATTGAGCAGAAAAGCCTAAGATCAGTGCCTCACCCGGGAATCGAACCCGTGACCTAAGCACTGCAGTCGTACCATAATACAACAGTGCCACTGAATCTTTAAAGTCCCGATAAATTTACATCTTGTCATTTACCGAAAAAAGTGTGTACTTGTCCGGGACAAAAATATCACTTATTTGTTTATACAAGCCATGACTATATTAGGTACATTCATTTTCGTCAAACGTAGCAAACTTTCGCATTTTATAACAATATGAGTAAGATTTTTATATTTAGGAGTACTGTCATGGACATACGGTAACTGGAATTTCATAAATGATTTACGATTTTCTATTCCATTCCGATTTCACTCACTCCCATGTGGCAGCAATAAGCTTTTTCAAACATGTTACATAAACGATCTGCTTTGTAAACTATCTCTCTCTCATTTAAACAACAGGGTGCCAAATGAAGGTGGAACAAAATAAGCAGCCTTCGTGGCCACGGGGGACTGAGGTGTTGGTCATCCACAAAATCAAGATAGTAGATACATCAAATCTATTTGACAACTATACTAATACATAGTATATTATTTTATTAACTAAGTAGTTAGCCATATAAGTAGCTGAACAAATTCTAAACTGAATTATCTGAATAATTTTGTGTTATTAGCAATCTCGTATTTTTTTCTTAACCAATTTATGAAAGGGTCTTTTTTATTTTAGATAAAGAAAAATAAATCCTTCCTATAAATAAATGAATATAGCAAAGAAAGAAGTTAGCACTACAAAATTTCTTGGTATAACAATTGACAAGAAACTATTTGGAAAGAACATATTAACATTCATAGTAAAAAAAAAAAAATGTAATTCTGCATATGCCTATAACTAATAAGTTCCAGTACTTAACGTCGAGGTATTGCTCACAGAGCACTATGGCTTAGTTTCATCACACTAAAAAAAACTTAGCATTTAGTATCCATCATGATTATATTGAATAGCATGACATGACCATTTTTTGCCATTCGATACTTTATCTGGACGGTATTACGCTTACTATCAGGTGCAGTACGCTCACTTTGGAGTGCCGGAATAATAAAAACCAGCTTCAAGCTCTTTAATAAGAGAAAATCCGACTGCAAAAGTTACTAAAATCCAAAAAAGAAGTAAATTTCTCGCACACAGACACTATACATTTTTTTCCAATTCGTGTTTTTATGTTTATATGCCCACTGCCAGTTTAGCTTAGTAACAAACAAATATACAAAAACGATGTTTAATCAAAGTGTTAACTTTCATAAATGCCAGTAATTACACTGGCTACAGCCCAACAGTGCATGCACATTGCTGCTTATAGCTAAAATAATATGTATATTACTCCCATTTTTTCTATTAGCGATTGTAAAATGGCGTCTAAGGTAGCAAATTTTTCGTTAAAATTTAAATCATAGTAATGATCGTGAATGATCATGCACAACGTTTTTCAATATTTTGATTTATTTCATTCGTCATTGCGTTTGTGTACAAAAAACATTTTCCTATTTGTTTAGAATGCGTTATTATTATTTATATCTATGAACGTTACGAAATACTTACTGTATAGTTGACTAGATACCACTTACTGTTCATAAACACATTCTCGGGTATTATGATGAAAATCGTTAAATAACAATATGTAATCTAAATCTTGAGTACCGAATTACGAGTTATTTCCGAATGTTTGTATTATTTCTCTATTAGCATTAATACTTTTTTAGTCTATCCCAACTGTTAATGTAAGAATTTCGGTTTTCATCTTGTTCGTCTAATACCTACATTCAAACATTAACCATCTACAATTAAAAAATAATTTTGATGAGTTATATACTATGTCATACAAATAATTATTTTTGGAAGAAATTTAGAACTTTTTAATTATACTAGCTATGCAAAACATTAAGTGTGTGTAGGCCAGAAGATTTTAAATTGTGGGGGACTGAAATTGGCCTAAAACACCTCAACCAGAATTTTAACTAACCCCACTATTATTGCGCAGTCTCATAAATTGAAATTTAGCAAATTAAGCATTAAGGTAACACATTTATAAATTCTCTACGTTAGTTATGTTTGCTTAGTAATTATTAGTTGGTAGATTTTAGAATTCGTTTTAATTTGTAATTTTTTTGTAAAAATAGGGACATTGCGTGTTAATTTGTGAGTGTTGTGTACTCCTATAATTGGTACACAGATCAGAATGAGACTTTACTACTTTTATATTATATACGAGAAATGTGTGTTCTGTTAGAGAACCTTATTTAAATAAAAAAAAAAAAATGAATTGTGGTGGAATCATTTCATGTTAATGCTCCAATTAGCACTGAACAGATTTTTTATTAAATTTACTCTAAATTATGTAAACACAGAGTCAAAAACCAATCACTAAATCGAAATAAATGGGTAAATTTAAAAATGAATGAGAACAAACTATGGAAGATATTACAAAGCACTAGGTTCGATAAGTTTGCACGCAATTTTTGGCTAGTTTAACACAATAAAATGACGAAATACGTATCGAGCTTTAGTCACCTCAGTATCACAAAAAACTAGCAAATAAACTAACAAACCGGCTCACCACAAGCAACATCTGGAAGATAATGCCAAACAAAGGTGTAGCCTTATCTTTATGATAATTCATGTAATAAGCGATTAACAAATGAATATACTGATTTTACTTAATCCCAGTGATCGTTTTCCATATAAATACTGCAAGGTAAGATGTAACAGCAACAGTTGTCAAACAGCAACCATGCGTCTTTTCCTCGCTTTATTGGCTCTGGGCTTCGCAGCCGTAGCGGGTAAGTTTATTATAAATAAATAATTAAATAATTTTTAAATAAAATTAATAATATGTCCAACGTAACGTAGCCATAAAATCATAATTTAAATAATATGTTACAGCTGTCCCGGCAAACCCTCAGAGGATCGTGGGTGGTTCTACTACCACTATTCAGCAGTATCCCACCATTGTTGCTCTGCTGTTCTCCAGGAATGGAAACACTTTCTTCCAAGCCTGCGGTGGTACCATTCTCAATAACAGAAATGTCCTCACCGCTGCTCACTGCCCCCAGTAAGTATAGAAATTGAATCATTGAGGTATGAAAGAGATTCCGGGTATAAAACAGGAAGCTTTATGCTTTATTCTATTCGCAGCGGAGACGCAGTCAACAGATGGCGTGTTCGATCTGGTTCGACTTTCGCGAACAGCGGCGGTGCCGTCCACAACTTAAACAGCGTCAGGATCCACCCTAATTACAACAGGAGAAATCTTGACAACGACATTGCTATTATGCGCACCGC
>NW_023593343.1:0-24102 GCF_014839805.1 Manduca sexta
AAGTACAAGTCGACAACACCTTTATGTCTTATTAATAACTTCCAGAAGACACAATTTAATGCAACTTGTATGTAATGTAAATGAATAATCCCTTAAAATAAAACGTAACCTATGATATAAAATAATTGCAATCAAAAATCCAAATGCAAAGCCGTTTAAATCTGTATTTAAATTTGATTCGATCGCGATGTAACTTTCTATTTTAGTTTCAGCCGTTTCAATAACTTTTTTCTTTAATAATTGTCTGTCATTGGCTTCGGTCAAGGTCCGATCGATTGAAATAACTTTCGATGGGATAGAAAAGTGGAGGAGTTAGTTTAATACATCTAAATCATCTTTATAAAATGGAATTCAAATGGGATTTAGTTATTTTGAGCAACGATAATATCGTTCGTAAGTTTCATTTATTTTAAAATAGTGACTTTTGGGCGATTATGTGAAATATATTAACTTATCTTTTTAAACTTTGTGATTGATAAACGTTTGGTGTCTCGCATTTTTTTAACTATATTCATTTGTAAGCATAAGTATTATAATATTATTTAATATGATTTATATATTCATAGCGGCATGTATATTGTCATTAACTTAAAGGGGTGAAATGCCTTTTTGTCCCTTTATAGGGAAAATCTCTGTAACTACAGAGCAAAAAAAATGCTAAAATTAATCAAAAACGTTCCTTATCCAAGTATTGGCCAATCTGTTTCTCAATGCCTATGGAATGACAGGTTTCACACTGCTTAGTAAAAAGGGCGCTGCAAATAACTAACATTAAGAAACAACCACAGTTGGGTGTCAAATATACAAAGCTGAATTAAGCCTAAGAAAACCATGAAATTAGCGACAATTTGCCTTCGAGCGCGCTATGAGTCTTAGTATTGTTTGTGAATACAGGTCATAAGTAATTACATTTCGGGACGCGGCGAAGAGACTAGTTACAATTATAATTTAAAAGAAAACACTATACGTATAGGTTAAATATATATTCCGAGAAATAAACATCGCCAAATAATTCAAATACACGTTCATCGAATGCCGGTCCAGACAGCGAGACCTAAGGCTAGTAATTTTATTATTTCGCAACGGCTTTTAGTAAAATTAGCTGAGAGCTGTAAAATTATTCAGACTCGTCTCTGGCTAACTGAAGTGCCGTTTCAAATCAGCTGTTATGCATAACGTTTAAAATTTTAAATGAAAAGATATTTTTGTGTGGTCTGCGACTGTCTATGTATTTTGAAGAAGCATAAATTATGTGGCATAATATACTGAAGATATTTTTATTTAATTCATGATAAAATTATTGATTATTTATTTGTTTGGGTTATCGCGTTAATTAATATACTTAATAAAGATTGGTAATTATTTATATATTACTACAACCCGACATGTGTTATGGTGCTTAGTCGCGAATAATTAAGGTTTTCGTTATGTAGTAAATTCCCTTTGAATTATGTTAATTATAAAAATTGCATCACTAATAATTTTCTTTACTAGAGAGGTTTCGATCGCATCAGTTCGTAAAATTGTATTCTGTTATTTCACAAATAAGGTAAAATAAAAAAGAAATATACACAATTGACCTAATACTGCAAAGTAGAGTACTAAACTCATTAGCTTCAAAGGAAGTACATAGATAAATATATTGTAATAATTTTAATTTCTGCGATGGTCATTTCGTAACAATTGCCAAAACCAATTCAAATAATTGCCAATTGGACGATGACTTGCTGGGCCCTTATTCTCTATCTCACACGTTATTTTGACAGTGCGTAACAAGCACGCAACACAACGCGTCATGTTTAGGACTATAGAGATTTGGCTTACAGAATACCATTCCACGCACATTTCTCGAAGATAACATGACACGGCCGCGTTACGCGCTTACACTATCATACAGAATAAGGGCCCTGATCATTTGTGCGAGTCAACGGTCAACGATGTACAATTGTCACAACTTGTTGCACTAGTTATGGAACGCGGTTCCGTCCGTGTAAAAATTTCTCGAAATAAGAGTTACATTGTGTGATTTGCGGGATAAAATGAGTCATTAAGTTTTTGCAGAATTTGAGCTATTTGCTTAATCATTTAAATAACTCATTTCTAAGATAGAAGTAAATGGAAAAACCGCAAATAGTCATCCGTCATCCCTTAATCAAAATTTCTCTTACACTTTCATCATTAATAGGATAGAATTGGCAGGAAACAAGTACATTTAACGTACTTCATATTGATACAAAATATTATAATATAGGTATTGATATATGTATACTAGAGGACATTCCTTTAATAATATATACACATATACTTGTAGAAAATAATTGAATTAAAATTATAAAAAACGTAAGCCGTTAATAACATTTTTTTGCGTGGGTGTAATACCTGTTTAAATAATCTATTTTATAATTAACCTCTATAAAACCCTTTTCAAGTTAATACAGTGCCTTTTGTTGTAAAAGCAGGCGCGTAGGAGTTCAAACAGTCTTCCTTGGATTATACTTTGCTAAAAGTATTGTTCGTTTTAAGTAAAACAATACAAATTTGTTGAATTGTTATTTAATTTACGGGTTATTAGACTAATCTCTGCCCACAGCTGTTTTAACGGGTTCGATTTTCAAGTCGGGTTTATTTTTGTTAATATTTAGTGCTTTACGCAAGACTGAATCTTTTAAAGGGGGTGATGTAAGAAGTAAAGCCGATATTAAAAATTAAACTAAATGTCAAATAAATTTCATTCACGTATTTGAAAACGTGTTTTGCATATTTGAGTGGGTAAAAACAACGACGAATAAGGGAGGAAGTACTATACATTATCTGCAAGTTACAAAGTATTTGCCGAAATATTGTTTTTCTTACTAACAGTAACAGAAAGCCGATCTGACACTATGACTAGATAGTGACCATTGTATATATGTATATTGCCCGGCATTTAGTGCTGAACTAGAACCTTTTCGGCAGTATCGTGGGATGTATCTTGCCCGAATACTTTATGTATTTTTGTTTTTTACTTTTTAAATGTTTGTGTGCGTCCCATTATATTGTGCGAATGTTTCTTTCTTTCTATACTTGGTACAAAAATGACGCTAGTGGCTTATTTGGATATGATTTCTTATCTAGGAAACAATAAAAAGTCTGTAGGGCTGTTGTCGATTTAATTTATAATTCCAAAAAACAATTTTCACCAGCATAGTAATAAAGTTATAAGCGGTTATATTTCAATGAAACGAAGCGTCCATCCGTTCATAATTAATGACAATAAACGCCAGTAGAAGTAAATTAGATTATGAAATCGATATTTACTGGACACGGTTGATGTGAGGTATTATGATGGAGAGTTAAAACAGCCATAAGTTGATAAACATAAGGTCGATTTTTGTTCGAAGGTCATGTGGGTATTACTTTAAAGTGTTTTTCTTCTGGTAAGACTTCACTACGCATAAAACTACATTGCAGCCCGCCCAGAGAAGCCACTTTTTCTGTCGTCTTTGATTTTTTATCCAATCAAAGAGATTAACAAGTAGATATACTAGTAGTCTTATACGTTAAAACAAAAAAATGCATGCAGACTGTTTAACAGCAGAAATAGGCCCAACCATAGAACATATCCATACATGATTTGCTGGTGGTAGGATATATTTTATATCCGCCCGTATAACGACCACCGAACAAAGTGTTGAAACCCGTCATAGCGTCCCACGTAAGTGTAACGCGTTCCGTGATCAGCCTGTGTATATCTGGTTTCAACAGGCCGGCAAAATTGTATCTGCCGAAGGGGAATCATCTCTAGTCAGTCGACATTTTATTGGACCCCACTCCATTTACCATCTGGTGCAGTGGTGGTACTGCTGTGCACGTATAAAAAATCATACATAAGACTATCTAGTAATTGGCGAATAGACAAGAAAATCCGCAATACAACAAACCTACCGTATTTAGGAATAAGCGCCAATTTACGTGACGCGAATTATGCAACGTACGTAAGTCGCAGTCTATAATTCAAGGAGCAAGGTCAGCCGACGTACAAATAGGCGCTTGATGTTTTTCTGACGCCCAACCTCATTTGTCAACGTCGCAGTGTTGTCACAATACCGATTCGCGTCACACTTTTATGTATATTATTTTTTTGTCTACCGTTTTAAGGATATTGTTTTTTGTGTTTTGTTTTTGCGATTTGCTTATACAGATGTCTTTACAATGTGTTTGGCTTGTTGGCAAAATATTAGTGCACTTATGGTATAAGAACGAGGATAACCTGGGTCCGATTTTTAATTGTAGCAACATTTGACTTTTTGATATAAGGGTACTCGAGATTTGCGTATGTTTGCAGAATTGATGGCGTATGGAGGTGTCTAATAATAATATGTGCCACAAAAGGAGTATAACAAAGCTACTAAATTCCATAATTTAACGAATATTCTTCACAAAGAAATTCTACAAAATCGGTGCTTGAACAAAGTTTAATTGTTCCGATTTCTACAAGTAACAAAGGACGATACGATACAAGTCAATAGTTTGAGAATACGATGGTATTTTTATATGCTAGATTGCTGTACACATATAACTAAGGTATTATTTTTCGTATAAATTGGTTATCCATTGTTACTTTGGAAATCTCTACTAGATATATACAAACACCGTGGGCGTTTGACTTAAAACAAAGCGGGATCTACTGCCTGAAGAATATTTTACATGCGCCTCGACATTCCCTTTGTAACGTTCTGGATGGGTATATAAAAATTAATAGCTGAATAGTTTAATACATTTAAAAGAGGTCAATATCTAGCACTATTTAATTTCCCATTACCGGGCATGGCCTATGTATACTAAAGGGAGTAGTTCGTTCATTTAATTGGTCTATATTCGGACTTTACATACTTTGAAAATTCTAATCATACTCCGACTTGCAGGTTTCTCATGATCTTTAACCATTTTGAATTCAGGCGCTCACCCCAGCGAACCAAGCGTCCTTTAGAAGCTATGTATTCCTAATTTACAAAGCATATGTACATATTATAGAATAATAATCTTAATATTTCTACAACATGTTCGCGTTAACCATATTTTTAGAAGTTATAGTTTCGAAACTATAATGAATATAGAAAAAAAATCACACATATCTCTACAATATGTTACCTTTACTTTAGTTATGGATATTATTTCTTCAATTTTATAACCAAAATACGATTAAAATTGTTGATTCCGTGCAACATCATTTTAATTTCAACGAATACTATTGGATAGACAATTATTATACTACCAAAACTACCAAAACTTTTATTATTAATAAAAGTTTTGGTAGTGTAAAATAAAAACTAACATTAATTTATTAAAAAATGTTCGTAAGCCTTTGCACATTCCTACCTTAAATGTATATAACGGCTGATAGATTTTAGGCAGTAATTTAACATCAACACGAAATGTATATCTCAAAGCCTTGTCTTTATTTTCTATAAAAATATTGTGACGAAGTGATCAGTCTCGGGGCTGATTGCATCGCCACATTGTTCAATGGAATAAAAGATGTCTGGATTTATTCAAACAAATCCTCCTTTGTTCATTTATTGTGTTTAATCTCATGTCTCCGAGATTGTGCGACTTATTTGAACTTTCATCAACAGAATTGGGTATTTGACAAATTTTCGTAAAGTACTTTAAAATGTTCTAGAGTCACTAAAGATACGCTTGAAAATTATTTTTTTTATATTTAGAGCCATTTTAATAGCCAAAAGACAGTTTTAATAAATACACTTCGTGTTTCCCGCTGAAACGCTAAGTCACGTGACAAATAAAGGGCGTGACGTCATGATGTAATAGTCTTAATGTAAACAATACGTGAGATACCTTTATTATTCAAGATTCTTTAAAAAATGGCTTCAAAGTCCTATAGAATATGTGCCGTTCCTTTGTGTCAAAATACATGTATCAAAAACCCCTTCTAAATTATTTATTCACGTGCCACAACCGCAAAATCTTCGTGTAAAGTGGCTGCAGTTAGCACGACGTGATCCGACCAGTGTATCAGCAAAATCCTCAATTTATTTTTGCGAGGATCATTTTGATGTGAGTAGTAATACTTTAAAATATCTATAAATATTGATAGTTCAGTAAAACTGTACTTAGTTCCTTTAAAGGTACAATTTTGAGGTTAAAGCAAAGTGGTTTTATTTATATTGTGTTTAAATGCTTTAATTTCTTGTTTATCGTTGATTTGTCTCTATTGCAGCTGCCCAATGACATGGAAAACTACATGGAGTACAGTATTATGGGTTCTGTGTCGGCAATACGAATGAAACCCTGCTGTTTACCTTCTAAATTTGAATGTCAACCTGATCGTTTGAAGAGAACGACCAAAAGTGGACCTCGGCCAGTGGCAGTAAAAAGACAGCGTGCATCATTAATACAAGAAATACTTGTACAGACAGAAACTGTCAATACACCATCCACTAGCAACATAGGGACTGGAGGTATAACATAGACTCTCATAGGAAATATTTATGAGAATCATGAAGTATTTTGCTAAATTAATAATTCATGTTGGTAGAACTTTAATCAACTTCTTAAGATAAGACATGAACAACTGTTTTTGAATGCTTAATTCATGCCTCTACCGTTAAAAATTCAGTACTAACCAATATGTATATATGAATAAAAGAATATTACAATTTCATTAAAATATAAACAATTTTTCTTTCAGATTCACAAGTAATGGATGAAGAGTCAGATCTCTTTGAAATGAACCAAAATAAATCAACCCAAGTGTGTCCGAATCTGAAAGTAAAATAATCCAAGTAAATTTTAAACCAAAATATAGAAGCAAGGGCTTACAGACTACCAGTTTCAGCAAACACAAAGCAACATCTACAGCAATACAGTTTTCATCTGTTGCAATATCTCCAATTCATGTTAAACCTTCAAGAGTTGGTCATACTAAAATAAAAAGAAAATTATTTACCATTAAAGATACATTGGCAAGCTCAGAGGAATCTTCACCATCAAAATCGCAACTTAAAACTGATTCTTCACCATCTATTCAGTCTTCAATTTTTCAAATGACTTCGGACAGTGATGATCAAAATAAAAAAAATGTAGAGTGTGAACTAACAGTAATAAGACAACAAAAACAATGGGAGGAATTTCACCAATCATCTCTTGCAAATACTCTGAGACTAATACAAGATAATCCAAGGTTTTACATTGGCATACTAAAAGAATGTTATTTTTTAGTAGATCTTATAAAAAACACACTACTATTCCTGTTGAAAATATATTGTTATGCCTAAAAAAATAAGATTGGACTCAAAATTTGTTGAACTTGCTAATCAGTTTGGTATGTCAGTTTCTTACGCCAGCAGAATCTTTAAGAAGAATGTGCCAATTATTGCAAAAGCTTTACATTGTTTTATTATAAAATCTGATAAAACTGCCATAGAACTGAACTTACCTATTGCTTTTAGGCATAAATACAGAAACATTAATTGCATAATAGACTGTCTGGAAATTGAAATCAAAAGCCATTAAAATCTGTTGATCAGGCTCTAACATGGTCGGAATATAAAAAGGCCAATACAATAAAATACCTTATAAGTAGCACACCTGATGGTGTTATTAACTACATTTCTCCTGGTTATAGTGGCAGGATTAGCGATGTGTGTTTGGTTGAAAGTTGCAACTTTTTGGATCATTTGGAACCTGGTGCGATTATACTAGCTGATAGAGGATTCAAGCATATTGAACAACTGTTATTGCAAAAGGGATGTAGTTTAGTGAGACCTCCAAGTGTATCAGCTAAGTCCAATTTAACCAAAGTTGAAGCTCGAAAAACTAAGGAGATAGCAAGTTTACGGATACACATTGAAAGAGTCATCCGGCGGTATAAGGGGAGTTCTCCAATGTTAAAAACCACAGTCGGTTGTTAATACAAATTTAATTAAGTTGTTGGACGATTGCATTATTATTGCATGTGCCTTAATAAATTTACAAAGCTCCTTAATTAAAAACATTTGATGAATAAAAACAACATTTAGAATAAAATGTTTTATTTTCCTATATTAAGTTATAAAATATATTTTTACAATAGATTGTAAGCGTTATTCTTCCAAAACTTTACAACTTTAGATAAAATATTATTTACTTTGATCTCATCATACTCTATTGGTATTACATGGACTTTATTATTCTTTTCAAATTCCCAATCTGCCACACAAAATAAACCTTTTTTTAAATTACTCACATACATTTGCAAAAGAACTTGGGCTGCAAACTTTTCTGTTATTGTGTTGTTACATATATAAGATATAAAACTTTTTTGGCTTGTTGGACATTTAATTTCAATAACTGTGTCACCCTTTAAAATACCATCTGGTGATGCAGCTACCATTGGGAATTTTTGGCTGATAATTAAACCACATTCTGCAATCTTGCCATATTTTTTTTCCAACTCCTTTCTTACTACTTCTTCTAATGATTTTCCTCTTTTCATGGCTGGAGTATCTGGTACTTTAGCTCCCATTATTAAGGCAACCAAGGACCCATCAGTTGTTTTGCATCGTGAAACATCAAATGCTTTTGATGCTGTTATTCTAGCATACCTGAAAATAATACAATATTTTTAAAATGTTAAACTAGTGACTGCCTGGTGGCCACATATACATTTATATCTTCACTAGGATGTCCTGTAGAATGGGTGCCCAACACTTATGACTATGAACTCAAACATCAAAGACTAGTAAAGCTACAAGACTAATTTAGATTTTGACATTGCATCTCACATGGAAACATATAATTCCAATATATATTACTCTAAGACAGCATCTTCCAACCTCTCTTAGCTGTGGACCACTAAATGAGCAAAGATGATCACCACAGACCTCCTTAAATGTCATTAAAATGCCTCTTTTTAAGCACAACCTGAAACTTCATATAACATTAGCATTGAAATCAGCTGACTCAAGATATGTCCACAGACCCCAGGTTGGGAATTTTGCTCTAGAACATTGATTTTAAATGATATCTTATTAGTTCAATCATTACAGTATCAAATCACATTTCAAAGGGCAACATCACATTTAAAATACTATCAAATACCTATAAATAAATAATACCTTAACTCATGCCATGCTTGAATTTTGTGTTGTGCTCGAGTCAGACTTTCCACAAAATTTATATTTTCTTGTGTAAAAATATCATTAATTTTGGCTAAAAATGTTTCACAGTCACTTCCTTTCTTATGTTTGATGCTTAAATAATGCATTGAGAACTGAAGAATGTCGGGCACTTTGTAATCAGCTTGATGTTTTAGGATTTGAGCTGTACATAAATTCCTTCTTTTGCTTTCAACCAAAAAATCCTCTAAAACTACATCACCAAACTCTTTACATGTTGAAGAAGAATTTCCCTTCATTTCTTTAATTGTTGTGTACTTCAAGGTGCTTCCTACTTTTGCTAACTTTGATTTTTCCAATAACATTTTATTGATGTACATGGTGGTTCCTCACTCCTCCGATGTGCCCACATAAGGAAAGCTACCGCGTGTTTACATCCTCCTTGTGAAGCAGGGCAGTTATGGCACTGGACACTTATAACTATGCCCTCTTTTTCTTCTACTACCAAGCTCACAGAATATGATGGACATCGGACTTTGTGCTCAGGACATATTTTACATTTCACAGTGCACAAAGTCGCGTCACGTCTTAATTGAACGTACCCAATGGCATCATCACCATACGACTGTCTTGATGATCTGTAAAAATAGAAATAAAGCATCACAGATAGCCACAATACGAGAAACTTTTCGTTGAAAAGATTTTACACGAATAACAGGTACTTAATCAGAGTAAGATTCCTCATAAGTTACGATTTTATTGGTAACGTAATAATATATTATTTATATTTATAGTCTACAAAGTAAACATGTACCTATCATATGCATGATACAAAGGTTATTTTATAGCAAAAAATATAAGGCTAAGTACATAAATCAAACTGTAATCTATTATGAATTGAACTAAATATCAGAAAAGGATAGTTTTATACTTACAATGAAGTTTTCACGTTCCTAAATTCTGAAGAACAAAAGTCCGGGTTTAAGGCAAAGAAGTTTGCGATCATAAAAGAATCAATTTTTGGCAAATTTGCACTGTCAGCTTTAATAAAACCAATTTCCATGTTTTTTCCGGTAAAGTGCACTTTGGACACGAAATAATCAAATAAATATTAATGAAATCTGAGAATAAAACGCGCCAAAATCTTTTCGGAATGACAAGACCAATGGACAACACAGTACATATAATACATCGTGACGTCACGTTCCCTAGTCTTGGTCGCTTGAGCCGTTTCTTGTAAATGATGCACAGATTCAAAAGTCTTATTTTTATTTAGGAAAATAAAATATTTAATAATTTTTATTTGTAATTTAAGTCAAATATTCTTAATTAACACCTTAAATTCTATAATTTTCAATACCAACTTTATTTATTTCTTCACTATGTCAAATACCCAATTGAAGCAATGGATTAATTTTTTCATCGTTTTGTGTAGATTGTACTGCAAAAGGTTGATGAAACTATAATAAAAGGTTTCTGTATTAAGCCAATTGTGTATAAATTGCTTAAATAATTGTATTAATAAGTACCTAATGATTGATTTCCTATCTGAAGACGTGGTGGTTTTCAATATTTAATTTAAGACAATTGCTTGTCGGTAATTACGTATTAAAGGCGTTTTCAGTAATTTTTTCGTAAATCAACACCTATTAAGTTGTTGGTATTTTTGTTTGGGTGTGTCTCTAAAACGACTGAACCGATTTTAACAGTATTATAGTAGCATAATTGTATATAATTTTATAAATAATATCAGCTCTGTATACTGTCCCACTGCTGGGCACGGATCTCCTCTATTACTGGGGACATGCTGCACTGGTCTAGTGCGTTATGCAGGTTTCCTCACGAAGTTTTCCTTCAACGTTTAAGCAAGCGATGGTTTCCAAAGATTACACACATAATTTTTAGAAAAATCAGAGGCGTATGTATGCTCTTGGGTATTAAACCTGCGGACATTCGTCTCAGTCAGTCCGTTCCACACCCAACTAAACTATCGCTGTTTGTAGCATAATTCTACTAAATGGTAGTTATATATCAGTTTGTTAAATCTGATTATTTGTTGTTTCTAAGTTTATAGCAATAAGGATGCATTTTCAGTGTCGCCATAAGAAAGCCATTAGTTTTGTCGCAGTACATTGTGATCTACACACACAGGTAAAGGACCAAATTACGTATAAAATACCGAACCCACCGGGGAGTTCGAAGTCCGTTTCTGTGTCAGGCTTTATTACTAGAATGTCCTTCCTCTGTTCCTCGCATTAAAGAGTAACGACTATTTACATTAGTTTTGTCACTGAGTAAGGTGTAAGGTGTGTGCTTGATTACAAGAATTTAGATGAATAATTGGACTCTTTTGTAAATTCCAACTGACTGAAATATAAGATGCATATGGATCACTTTGTGAGTTAATTTTTGCGCAATATGATCCTTTTTATTCATTAATTTCCACTGTCTACAAATCATGTAAAACTTACTTCCCATTCTCTTTTATTTAAACTGGAGTAGTGAAGAGACAAAACATAGTAAGTGCAACAGAACCTTAATCTACTTTGTTTTACTGAATCAAAATTTATCAAAATTAACTACTAGCTATCTAGCTCAGAAGTCAGGGGACTTAATTGGTATAGTAAAATCTTGTGCAAAAATATATTATACGGTATTTCAAATTATATAAATTTTACAAGACAGAAAATTGCTATTGGAATTCATCATCCTTTATCTCTTCGCTGCCACGTAACTTAATAATTAAAACTAAACCTACTAGTGATCCTATTTTTATTTATAAAAGTAATATTTAGATGCTGTAAACCAGAATAATTCCTTTGCACCGAGCGGAGATCGTTGGTTTTTTACAAGCTATGGTGATTACCAAGTTTAATAGTCTCGTAAATTCTTATCAGCTCCGACGTCGTTCGCCTGGTGAATAAGAACGATTTTCGATTGCGTCAAATTTTTTATCTATGCAATTAAATTTGTATTCCTGAACTATGGTAACGTATAAGACTGTATATGTTTTGCTGTAGAATATATTTAATGCACGTATTTAAGGGGTATTGGAAAGTATTTTTCGTCCATAAATAAGTTCAATCTCGCATCTTCAAGGACTATATCTACATAGAACCGTGCGCAGTAATGTACGTTTCGCCAATTTTTTTATCTATTTGTGTCTTTCCCAACATCACAAGGAAATTCTAATCCAGACTACTGTAGGTTTTCTTGAAAATTTTCAAATAAAAAATGCAAAATTTTTGATTGGCCTTCTCCTAAGTATAGCTTAAACATCACTAAAGTAGAACAGGTAGTTAACTGTCGTGTTTTTTAACCGTCTGGAAATCGAAGTTGAAAAATTATTGGCTTTACAACTACACAGATAATCTTCATACATTTCTATGAGAATGGCTATTCGTTCTGTTCACTCTTCTACACTACAAGTCTACACATAATTCATTCAGCTTTCAGTCTCAGCTAAAGAAGAGTAATTGTGCAATAACTCAATGTTATGGAAAATTGTGATACAAAGGGTTTATGGCGAATGTTTGTGCGAAGCTGGCAGACGCGAGGGTGCATTATCGATCGGTGTCGTTGAACTCACCCCAAACCACTCGATCGGTTCTGACTCGAAACACTGCCTCTATCGGCGTATGGTAATTTTGGAAACATTGTTAACTATCATATCGGATATTTGTGTCTTGCGTATTTAAAACAAAAGTTATTGTACGTTATTGTTGGTTTTTGTTAATTTTCATTTTTCTTCTGAATATAATTCTGTATATTTTGACTGAATAGGGGAGAGTGGGCACTATTGGTATTATTTTAATAAAAATATATTTTTTTGTTCGCTTTAAATTTTTTATATGTAACAAGGAAAGGCTTCCTTATTAACATATAAAAAGTTTACACTATTCTAGGCAGGGTAGTGTATTGGGTTAATATTCATCCGGATAGCGACTACCGAACACAAAGTGTTAAAACCCGCCATAGTGGCCCTCGTGAGTGTGTCGCTTTCCGGGACCAGCCTGTCTATATCTGGTTCCAACAGGCCGGCATAATTGTGTCGACTGCCGAGGGGTAATCATTTCTCGTCAGTCGACATTCTATTAGACCCCACTCCACTTACCATCAGGTGCAGTGAAGTCACTTTTAGGTGCCTGTTTAAAAAAATATCCATTAAATAACCAAAGTAAAAAAAACATTGTATATTAAATATGTTTTTGTGGACTATAAATGTCTTTTAAAAAATCCGTTAGCGCGCTATTTTGATAGGCGGCCCTTCTCAATCGATTGTTTGAACTTTATTTATTAGACAAATCTAATATGGCAGGTACCTAATTATATTTTAATCAGTAATAAATTATTATATTTTAATCAGTAATTAATTTAGAGCCAATTTGGCCAATTTAGCCCGAGTACTGATTAATTGTTAGCTGTATAAAAAGCAATGACACGATATATAAAGCTATTATGTCTAATTAATTTGTCACAGTATTATAAGTAGGTACTCTTTAATTACTTAATATATTTTATAACAAAGTTAATATTAATAAAACATTTCTAAAGTTGATTTATTTTAGTAATATCCCACCCTAATGATTCGTGGACTTATATTTATGACTTTATTATTAGCTTAGAGCCACGCCATTTTAAATAATGTCTAAAAATACAAAATGCCGCCATGTTTAAAAGGCGTTCGACCGAATACACATCACCCTTTTTGTTTTAAAAGCCAATTTATCTTGAACCGTTCACCCTGCAGCAGGAACGTGAAATGTGACAATTGATAGAGCTCAAATTATCATGGTAGGTGTTTAAAACAGTAATATTTAAAACTGAAACGCTTTGTTGCGATATTTTGTTATAACAAATTTAAAATGCTTTCGAAATACAGAATTAATGATTTCGTATGCTTACGCGAATGTTAGACATTGAAGTGAAACTATTTTACGGATTTTATCACACTTTTTTATATTATAATTTTTTCCCGATGTTTAGAAGACTCTGCAGCTTTCGTGGTCAAAAAGTCTTCGAAACGTTAGGAGAAAATTATTAATTCTATATTTCATATTTTCACATCTTCAAAACCATTTTTAAACGGTTCCAACGAAATGTTGAACGAAAATTAAAATTTCCAATAATAAAAAATTTAACGCTAATAGTATTGTAATTTGTGTATAATATTATTAAGTATTTAATTATGTTATAGTCCTAACAGATACCTACTCTCTGGATATTCCATTACCCAAAATTTCTAACATAAATAAAATCCCATTTTATGTTAGAGTAGCTCGCTAGTATAGGTTATTTTATGGTCTAAAAATAATCAAAAGGTTTTCCCGTACCGGGAATCGAACCCGAGCCTCCTGGGTGAAAGCCAGGTATCCTAGCCACTAGA
Source organism: Manduca sexta (assembly GCF_014839805.1). Classification (NCBI taxonomy): domain Eukaryota; kingdom Metazoa; phylum Arthropoda; class Insecta; order Lepidoptera; family Sphingidae; genus Manduca; species Manduca sexta. Next base: position 14,485 of record NW_023593343.1, read on the forward strand.
CCATACGGGATGTTGTATAGTGTTGTAAAATTATAGATTATTTACAAATAGTTTAAAAGTGAAATAAAATACTATTATCTTTTTTTACGTAAAGAAGATTACATAATCACTCAATCGAATTATAAAATTATTATGACCATTTCAATAAAAAAAAGTAATTATAACATGAAAATATATAAGTATTAATATTTATCGTATTTATTATCAGATTCATGTACATTAAAACAATGAAGCAAGCAATGTTAATATAGATATAAAAAAAAAATGTGAAATAAAAAAAAATATTTGTCGTATTTTTTCTGTCAGTGACATCTACCTAAATCTATGTGAATTACAACAGTATTTAACATTTTTCTTGCTAAGCTCACCTAATAGTCTATTAGATATTTGGTAGATGTCGCTACATACGCACGGTACTTTCGTACTCTATATTTCTCGACTCTACAATACTATCAAGTTCTTATCATATATAATAGATAGCGCTAGTATATAAAAATATGTTTCATTGCAATTTCAAATAAGCAGTAACTGACATTATTTTTAATAAAAGATGGCACCCGCATCATTTTTAATCGGCGATTTCTAGCGCCCAAAAATCATGGATACACTGCCGTCTAAAATGAATAGAATTCCACCAAGAACTGTAACACAGTTTAAAGTTTTGATTATAAGTATTAAAGGCAGGTTATGCAGTTCGTTTTTTTTTTAGTAGAGACCGGGGGAAAATATCGAATGGGATTCTAGATTCTCCCAGCTTAACCACTGCAGGGTCCTGGAGGAAAGTGGGGGAGGAAGAAAAGGGAAGGAAGTGAAGGAAAAGGAAGAAAAACCACACTAAAATGGGCGGAGCGGAAAGGGAAGGGAAATGTTCGCGTGACTATAAGGATAGGCCTCAATTTGATAACACAGCCAAGAGGTATACACACTGCACCGTGTGCCTAGGGCTACAAATGTCCCACGCGTGGGCGTGCATTTGGTGTGAGGACCAAGCGCACAAGAATTGCCTCAGAGTGGGTGTTTCCAGTTTATGCAGTTTTTAGTTTATGCAATGAATTTGATGGTGTAAAAGATTGAGAGAGGTAAAGAATTATGGAAACGCCATTTATTAATTAATCGACGAAAGGGACCTGTTATGAGAGATGTGTGTTTTAGATAAATAATTAGGTATGTTTTGTGTTCCATAGGACACTTCGAAATAATAAAAGTGTACATTAAAATATGACTTGAGCTATATTTATTTACTTACTTAAAGAGGAGTTATTCATAGTATAGTCATTATTCCATTTGTCTGTAATTGGTGACCTAATTCTTGAACTGTGTAGGTGTGAAATAATATTTTATTCTTTGTACGGAAGTTAAGTTCAAATGTTTATAATACACACGTAGTAAGCCATACAAGTTGTTAAATAAATTAAAAAATTTAAATCTCCCCTATAATTTAACGTCCATTATAATATTGCATGCTCTATAATTTGATACAAATATGTTTCTGCAGTGAAATGAATTATAGCGGGTTTACTTTATTTAATTAAATACATGACTCTACTAAACTACGTGTGATAGTTGAATTAAGATTTGCATAATGGATTTGAGATCATTTATAGTCTCATTCATTTAGCAAGTCATAAGGCTGATATGGGTTCATACGTAAATAATTATTTCTGTTTCTATAGTAACTTTTTCGGGCAAGGTTTATACAAAATCACAAGTTCTAACTAATCCAAGCGCAACTAGACAAGCACGCCTATAGATAGTAGATTAGATAAGAGACTAGAAAACGTATGACCAATTAATAGTTATACTACCAAAGCAGATAGTGTAATCTATATTATTTCCGAAAATGCAACGTACATTATTTCATAATATAAATATAAAATCACTGGTGGTAAGTTTCTCATATGTGAGAGCCCGCCTGGGTAGGTACCATGGCCATGTCTATTTCTGCCACCTAGCAGCAATTGCTGGATGGTGTTTCTACTGTTTATGAGTGGTCGTATCGTTTACTATGAGACAAACGCCAAGCTCGTCTCGTCATTCAAAGCAATAAAAAAATTAAAGACAATTTAAAACTTAATTTAACGTCCCATCATAATAATTTTCATTCATTTTATTAAAATATTTATATGTATATACCACGAAATGTAAATAATGTTTCATTTTAAGTATTATGTGTATTCACATGTTGCAAACACAAACTCCGGTAAATTAAACTCCTTTATATAAATATGAATATCTCTTTATTTTTAACAATAAACTCTAGACAGGAGGTATTCCTTACATTCGCTATTCACTAAATAGAATCGCCACGCATATAAATTGAAATGGTAACATTGATCTATAAGACATCCGTAATTTATAGACAGTTAGGATTTCTTAATAACTTTAAATATTTAATTTACAATTAAGCGCTTCAATACTTTTAACTACGATGAAGGAACTATTTTTAATGTGAATATTAATACTGTTAAGTAATACTGATAATTAAAATAGACGTAAAATTAAATGTAATACAGTTTAAAATGACTAGAATCGATTGTATTTCAATAGGTACAAAATCAGACTTGTATTATTGAAAAATAAAATTACAATGATAAATGAACAGAAGAAATGAAAATAAATATTTTTTGAATTAATATAAAAGACAAAGTATTTCGAAATACATAATTTTACCAAACTAACAATGGATAACAGTAGACTAGATTCGTAGAGATTAGAAATCTGCAATTCTGATAATTACTTTTTAATTTAATAAGCTTAAGCATGATTATTGTAAGCCAGCCACAGTATAGATCGACGGACTTTTATTCTGAAAGTAGTCTAGAGGTTTTAGTGGGCATCTCGCCGCCTCCTGCCGGGACCTCCGGCGTAGTTGGCAGCAGCAAGTCCCATGAGGTGTTTGGCCTGAAGAGCTCCAGAGTATCCGCGGCTGAGTCCAAGATCCAGGGCACGTTTCTCACTGGAAATTAAAGAAATCATGAGTATAAGCTTGATATTGTGAAGGTAAGTTGAAAAATGTTCTAGATCGTTCTACTCTAGTTAAAAGGTGTTTGTGAGTATAAATTACATGATTGTTATTCTATTTGTGAACTAATGAGTAATAATTTAAGCTGAAAGTGTTCTAAAATGTTCTTCGAAATTTGAAATGACATTGTGATGTAAAAGTCAATATTGATCTATTTAGAAAAGATATAATAGTAAGTGGAAAATCAAAGATAATCAAATTCGTACATATTGGTGCTTTATATACAAACTACAGTATAATTTAAAAAGAACTAGAATACTAAAGATGTTCTAGATTGTTCTACGAACTGTCATAATCTACTAAGATTTATTCTAATAAAGGTTACAATTTCTAGAATACGAGACTAAAGTTGTATGTATCTAAATAACTCTACATTTCGTTCATATCATAAATAAGATGGTATTAACTGTCAGTATTATCTTTTGGTACTGATTTGTACAATTATAAAGACTCTAGGAGATACCAAAACTAAGTGACTTTCTTAGTATGTTGGTCCCAAAGCTACGCAAACTGGTTTACAAGGAATGCTCTAACATAGTTACTAAATTATTAAACTAATTCGCTTCTAAACACTTAAGAACGCTATGCCTTGGGAACTTTGAATTGTCCATAAACATATAAAATTATAAATTTTGGGAGTAACTAAGTGTTTTACGCGATTATATTTTCGTCTCCCATAAAGTTAAATGATTACTTATGTTTACGTAAATTTTAGATATTAACAGTTTTATTAAAATAAAACTATTTTGCAGTTTTATTGGAGTTTTTTATATTCTAATTTTCTCCCGACGTTTCGAAGACTTTGTACTTCGAACGGAGAAGTTATAATATAAAAAATCGCGGTAAAATCCGTAGAATATTTTATTTTGTTTAAGCCGAGATTTCGGTTTTTATTTTAAAGCTATATATAAAATGCGAATAATAAAAGGCATTTTGAGATACAACCTTTGGTGAATTAGTTTGGCATCTTGTTTTAAAATAGCTGTAAGCAAGATTTATTTTTGCACAAAGCATGTCCTACAGTAAATCCATGCATAGAATACTAATAAGATTTGTCAGGCAAAAATGCTTTACAAACAACTAAATTAAAGCGGGACTGTAATTAGCGTGGCTTACTATATTCCAGACATACCTAGTAATGTCGTCTTTATAGCTGAAAAATACAAATGTTATGAATATTTGTGACTTTTATTATTCAAATTGATTGTGTTTAATTTTAAATCTTATTTTTGGAAAGAATGTGCAGTGTAGTCAGTTCAAAGGTTTGTTTTAAAGAACTCAAACTAAATATCTACATGGAGATGTGTGAGAAATATTATGGACTAGCTTTTGCTCGCGGTTTCGCCCGGGTGAAAGACTTTTCTGGGATTAAAATCCTGCTAAATTTTAGAAGAGGTAAAAAGTAGCCTATGTCATTTCCAGAGTCTCAAAATATATCCATACCAAATTTCATCGAAATCCATTGGATGCTTTTGGGCTTATCGCGTTCAGACAGGTAGACAGATGCGGCAGGGGATTTTGTTTTATAATATATTTTTTGAATTTTTGAAGAGGATAAATTTCATTTAGGAAATTCTCAAAAGGAATACATTTCTCCGCGTTTGCAACATTTTTCAAGAATGCTCTGCTCCTATTGATCATAGCGTGATGTTATGTAGCCTATAGACTGTCTCGATAAATGGACTATCCAACACTAAAATATTTTTTCAATTCGAACTAGTAGTTCTTGAGATTAGCGCGTTCAAACAAACCAACAAACTCTTCAGCTTTATAGTAAAAGTATAGATATAGAATTATAGATGTAAAAAAATGAGGAGGTATTTCTACTAGCTTTTTTGAATACTTAGACGTAAATATAAATATACCTACATTAGTTACACAAATATCATCGAAAATGAGATTGAGATTCACAAACAAAAATACTTAATAACAAACCATTTCAAGATGAAATGAGAACCACAAATAACTTAATTTAGGGTTTACTCTTTAAGCGAAGCAATAAAATGTACTCGAAGAACTTAAGTTGTTCATGAATAATATAACTCAAGTTATTTAGGTTTACTACATTTATTCCAAAGATGATTAACACTCAGAGCCAGGGTAGGAATTCATGCAGAATTGAAGAACAGGAGATATTTAATTTAAGTCGCTTCCAAAGATAAAGTTCGAAAGATGTTTGAGAATATTTGTGGAAAGAAACAGAAAGAAGTACTGAACAAAACGTTAACTAATAGTTGACTTACTTTTCCATTTTGCGTTCCATCTGGATGAGATTGCCGAGGCGGTTCAGCATATCCATTATCTCTTCGGGTTCGTACGGGCACTTCTTTGCGATAGTAGTTATTCACACTGATAACAAAAGGGTAGTATTATTTGGAAGCGAACAACGTATCAACGTACGCCTGTCCCCTTCTCCAACACCATACATTGCAATAACAGCAAATAATGTGAGCTAGAAACACAACCAATTAATATATTCAATACTAGTTTACTGCTCACTATTGTGCCTGGGAAGAATTTGGGTTAAAAGTAGCCCATCATTGATAATGTAGCATAATTTTGGTAAAGGAATTTCACAATCGAAGCACTAGTTCCAGAGATTAAGATATACGAAAAAACAAACAAAACTCTAGATTTATGCAATTTGTCTATAATAAACAAATCTTTTAATGAATATTTCAAGCAGGGTGTATTCCATAACGACTATGCATATGACCTTCAATTAAAAGTGCTTCCAGATTCTTCTATCGTGAAGTTTTAAAACCGAAGTAAATGAAATTATTCATCAGTTTGATATAATGTTTTGTAATGAACACAACTTCTAAGGGCCTGTTTCATAACTTCTGAGTAAATACTACTTCCACATAAATATATAAGCCGACCAAATATAAAAGTCACACTTTAATCTATGGTCCCAAAATTAGTACTTTCTACTTTAACTGATTAATACGGTTGCTGTCAAATAAAATTTACTTGAAGCTTATGAAACAGGACCTAATTATTGTCCCTGTGGGACTTGTCCTAACTTGATACCTTTGCCACGAGATATGTATTGAATTTTACCGCTCCCTTACCTTTTGTTTACCTTGTGACCTCAGGGTGACACGGTTATCGTGGGGAATATTTATTTGATTATCTTTCCGGTCCTCATTCAAGTACGTTCAATAGGAGTTTTCATACATGTTAGAATAAATACACCGTTGTTTAATTATTAAACGTTGTATGTTTAGTAATATCCTTAGGAATATTTACCCAATTACCTTTGTTTGAATATTGACTGCGGTCTTCGCATTAAATTAGCTATGTTTTAAAATATTAGAAAACTTCAAATTATTCCAGTGTACTAATTAGAATTAGTTCAGATGTTTCGTTATCTTTTATAAAAAAATATAAAATACACATGACTTAACTAGTAATGTTTATTAAAACTCAATTAGAATTTATAAAACTAAAAGAATAGAAAACATTGAGATTAAAATTCTCTTTAGTTTTCATGATTATAAATGAGTTTGTAGAAATCGGGGAGTCTAGATGGAAATATAATGCCAATTTAGTTTACAGCCATTAACCAAAATTATTTATTAATTTTGTATTCGCTTTACAAATTAAAACTCTGGGCACTCCTGGCTGTTAATTTTGCAAAATATGCTTAATCAGCTACAGTTTTGAATACAAGCTATTTGAAAGTAAATTTTGTCAGTACAATGGAAATATCTTCGGACAGTCGAGTAACATTAAATTCCATTTCCCTGATACTTTTACTCAATGGTTAGTGAATCAGCGATTCTTTAAGAAACTAGAATAGGTTTATTAGCTGGATAGCTTATTTTATGATATTATTTATGCCAATGTTTTATATTGTCTCGAGAAACTGACTCCTTTTGTAAGTGGAGTGGAGTCCACATAGATCACTAAGCAATGATTATCCATCGCCGTTGTACATAATTATGGCGGCCTGTTCAAAACCGTGCCTCTGTTTTAAAGACCATATTTTTCCTCTTCTATTCAATATCAAGGTAATTATTAGTGAAATTTGATGACAATTTTATTGCAAGATAAGCTGATCACTTGACTGCCCAATTAATGATTTGAACTTGACTCCCTTGGGGTTTTACTCTGTCTTCTATTCTTAGAAACATAGATGACTATTATTGGGAATTGAAGATTGTATTTTATTACTAGCATCTTAATTTAAAATTTAGAAAACATTTGAATAGGAATGTCTACTTACCAAATTATTGGAATAGATTAGATATATCCAGGATGCTGACTCTTTAATATCGATATTCTTATAGGACGTAAGCTTTTATATAATACTAGCTTTTGCCCGCGGCTCCGCCCGCGTTATAAAGTTTTTCGGGCTAAAGTTTTCCATTATAAAAGTCACGCTATATATTTTCCCGGGAGCCTATGTTCTTCCCAGGGTCTCAAACTGTCTCCATACCAAATTTTATCCTAATACGTTGGGTAGTTTTGAGTTTAACACGTTTGGGCAGACCGATGCAGCGGGGGACTTTGTTTTATGATATATTTTTGTAGAACTTTTTAAGAGGAACAATCCCGTCATACATTATTGTTGCATAATTTTAACCGTTTACGCAGCGCACGCAACAGAAGCTCTCAAAACTAATAAATTGTCCCCGTTTTTGCATCATGTTTCATTACTGCTCCGCTCCTATTGGTCATAGCGTGACGATATATAACCTATAGCACTCCAGGAACAAAGGGCTATCCAACACAAAAATATTTTTCAGTTCGAACCGGTAGTTCCTGAGATTAGCGATTACTGCTCCGCTCCTATTGGGCATAGCGTGATGATATATATAGCCTATAGCATTCCAGGAACAAAGGGCTATCCAACACAAAAATAATTATTCAGTTCAAACTCCTAGTTTCTGAGATTAGCCATTACTGCTCTGCTCCTATTGGTCATAGCGTGATGATATATAGCCTATAGCACTTCACGAACAAAGGGCTATCAGATACAAAATGATTTTTTAGTTCGAACCGGTAGTTCCTGAGATTAGCCATTACTGCTCTGCTCCTATTGGGTATAGCGTGATGATATATAGCCTATAGCACTCCACGAACAAAAGGCTATCCAACGCAAAAAGAATTTTTCAGTTTGGACCGGTAGTTCCTGAGATTAGCCATTACTGCTCTGCTCCTATTGGTCATAGCGTGATGATATATAGCCTATAGCACTTCACGAACAAAGGGCTATCCAATACAAAATGAATTTTTAGTTCGAACCGGTAGTTCCTGAGATTAGCCATTACTGCTCTGCTCCTATTGGGTATAGCGTGATGATATATAGCCTATAGCACTCCACGAACAAAAGGCTATCCAACGCAAAAAGAATTTTTCAGTTTGGACCGGTAGTTCCTGAGATTAGCCATTACTGCTCCGCTCCTAATGGGTATAGCGTGATGATATATAGCCTATAGCACTCCACGAACAAAGGGCTATCCAACGCAAAAAGAATTTTTCAGTTCGGACCGGTAGTTCCTGAGATTAGACATTACTGCTCCGCTCCTGTTGGGTATAGCGTGATGATATATAGCCTATAGCACTCCACGAACAAAGGGCTATCCAACGCAAAAAGAATTTTTCAGTTTGGACCGGTAGTTCCTGAGATTAGCGCGTTCAAACAAACAAACAAACAAACAAACAAACTCTTCAGCTTTATATAATAGAGTATAGATGTAATAGACCGTTCGAGACGGAATCACTGTCAAATTCGTGATCGCAATGTTATTCTTCAGCAAGCTTAGTAAAGTTTTTTGTAATTCGTTAAGGGGGCTTTCTTGATAAGTAAATACTTTGATACTGGAGTAAATACCACTACCTGGGGTAGGAAAGAGTTGGTACCACCAGGAGGAGGGCGAGGAGCACGCAGCTCGCCAGCAGAAGAGTTGCTCGAACCATTCTGAAACAAAACCACTTTTGTAATAAAAAAAAAACGAATATCCAACGTCGGAGGTCGGATTAACAAATTAACTTAAGTCTAGAAATGCATTAAGGTAACTCTGTATAAGAATTTATACAGTAAATAAAATCTCTTAATTAAAAAAACACGAGAATTCTGTTACGGTGCACTGAATGTCTAACGAAAAGTGAACTTGTTTTTTAAAGGCTATTTGAATAAGCTGTAACCCTAATAACAGCTTAAATATCTACGTAGTACATATGCATACGCATAAATGTCTACGTACTAGTTGTAAGGTATAGATAATTAAGACTTGGGGTCTGTTTTACAAGTTTCGAGTAAATTTTATTTGACGGTAATAGTATTAAACAGCTAAAGTAGACAGTATCAATTTTATTACCATTTATTTAGAGTCGTAAATTAGAGAATGACTTTTGTATTTGGGCAGCTTATACATTTATGTGACGTATAGTCTTAAATCAGAAGATGTGAAATTAGATAGTGTAATATTTATCGTGGTACAAAATGATAAAAGACAGAATTAATACAACACATAGATTACTTTTTAATAAATATTTTTACATAGACGTGAGAGGAATTTAGATGCTCTTCCAACAACGATTAATGACTCGAGCGACACCGAGTTAAAATGTCAAAATAAAGATAA
>NW_023593344.1:0-24096 GCF_014839805.1 Manduca sexta
AAAAATCGAAAACTGTGCTTAATTAAATCACAAATCTTGCCTCAGTAATGAGGTGTAAACTAGAAACGGTAATGTTTTTGACAGCTATTTAAGCAATTCTTAACGCTAAATCAAGTTTATAAGTAAGACTGATAGGATTCCGTTATTGTTGCCTGTCAATAATTCACCTGTCCCGATAAATCAATAACTATAGTGGATAACATACGTTGTTTAATAATTAGACTGCTACATATTTCAACAGTTATGAATTCACAATGTCCTTTATTTTTCATAAAACCCTACATGCTAATCTTTAAATAAAATCCTAGTCCTTTAAATAAATGTTCTAGAAAGATAGTTTTGGCAACTCTACAATGAGCTGGCAAAATTACTTATTTCAATTACCTGCAGCATAATTTTGATGCTTGTTAGTTTTCATGTATCAATACCAAAAGGCTTCAGACCCAGTAAATTTTATTGTTACTTGCATTACAACTCATAAAATACCAATAGCTTCCTAAATGACTATTTAGAAAATCACAACTTTAAATATATATTAATATTACAAAAAAAAGTTGTGAGTGTTTGTAGATTTGTAGAGACTAAACTCTGGAACTTCTGATTACTGAACAGATTATGAAAATTCTTCCACTAATACAAAACTACATTACTCCTGAGTGCTATAAACTACTTTTTATCCCGGAAAAACTTACACGCGGGCGGAGCCGCGGGCAAAAGCTAGTGTTGTATATTTGCGTTTTACAGTGTAAGAATAGTACATTAACTCTATAAAATATGCATTTTCCTGGGTACATATTACACAATCATATTATTAATTTTCCTGAAACAACAAACAATCACTAATTTATGGGTATGCCTTTGAAACAGAACCGCAATAAGGTTTTTTTTTAATTGTTGTTTTTATATCAAGCACAATATTATAACTACTTATATAAAAAGGCAGCAACAGTATTTTTTTTAGTACAATAATGTTATGTTATAACAGAATTAGAGAAACTACGAAAAATAATTACATAATATATAAGTACGTCATCAAAAGTACGCATGTAGCTTTCACAAAACCCATCGAATGGGTTGTGTCAACCGAGTTAACAAAGCGCCCGCATTTACTTATCATAATATATTATCGGCAAATGAAATTGGGCACCGAGCTACGTGTTACACGATACCACTAATCTGAACAACAACATTGTTAAAACACTACACATTATCTCTATTACAATAGAGCTGCACACAATTAAAATTGCTGATAATGAAAAATAGAAAAATTTAAATCCTCATAAGAGTTGTCAATCTGGTAAAAGGCGAATTAACACGACCCAATTCGATCTGACTACAAACCTAGTCGATTTTAGGTATTACTATTCATAACATAGAACAGTTCGATATTGCATCATGTTACAAAGGCGTAAGCAAGTAAGTAACTGCAATATTACCTAGTTTCTAGTATTGACCACTATAAAATAAATACTTAGACCCTGTTTCATAACTTCTGCCTAAGCGCTAGTGATCAAATAAATGTATAAGCTGACCAAATACAATAGGCTAACCTATGCTCCTCGTAAGTAATTATAAAATGAGTACTATCTACATTAGCTGTTTAATACAATAACTATCAAATAAGATTTATTTGAAACTTGTGGAACATGCAATTAGTATAATAATAATAGCTGTTCTGAATTATATTGAATACAAGCCTCCTTGGCTACTGAAAGTGTTGAGTAGAAGAATTTAAATATGTATAATATGTACTTACACAATAGCATTGACACCTCTACAATACCGCTCCCACATGGATCGGAATCTGGGCTGGCCACCAATGTCCCACACCTAAAAAAAAACGATATATAATATCGATTTCATATCTCCTTCTTTTTTCCAAAGTTTCAAATCCAGAACTTGAGTTTTCCTGTAAAATACATTTATAAACAAAATCCTATACTTACTCATAAGATGGGTTCACTATCTTATAGAGTATGTCTGACCATACAGCAAATATACTAATAATAAAATCTAATGTTTAATTTAAATATTATAATTTATGTGAAAATATGTTAACTGCAGCCAAGAAATTGGTTCTTAAACCAGCATCAAGATAAATAAAAGTATTATTATTAGAAATATGATGTGGTAGATACACAGAGGGAATGTCTCATGTCTATCTTGAGACATCCACACTCTAATAATTGCACCTTCTACGAAATTTAAGAACACTTACAAAATAATTGTTTTCATTTTATTTCTTTTTCTTTTGGTGTTGAAATTTCTAAATAATGAAAACCTATGTCAATCAGTGGTGAAGTGTCCATGCAACCCTATTCCTACCATCTTCTCTTTTAGGTTTATTTACATTTTTCTTAGTTTTTGTTTTCTTAACAAATATTCAAAATATGGCACTTAATTAAAGATTATTATTAATTAACATAAATGAAAATTATTTACCTTAATAGTAACATTTCCTTTGGTAATTTTACGCATGTTAAAGCCAACAGTTGGTATCATGTCTTCACTGAACTGTCCCGGACTGTAAAGAAAAAATATTTAATACAATAAATAATTTAATACATACAAGAGGCGAGATTTACAATCTTCAACTCAACTTGACATATCATAAAATTAAAACATGTATTTGTATTTCCTATGACTATTTGTGTTGCAACTTTAGTTCAAACAAAAACCTGTTTACAAAATAACGATAATAAAATGTTAATACAGCAAATTCTTTTTAAGTTAATCATATAATTAAATTGATAATATTGTTGGTTTATTTAAGATCTTCTTAAGAATACTAAAAGGTAGGTAAATAAAAAACAAACAGAGAATATATCTAAAAGAGTGATATTTCAAAACAGGTATCATTAAGTGTAACAACTAATGCCATTTAATTTAATTTGCTAAAATTTACACATCAACCAGACTTAATAGTGAGTGTCAACCCAATTAAATCTGATGACAGACTCTGTGCAGTAAAGAGTACCAAATAAATTGACTTAAGTTATGAATGTATTGAAGGGTTATAAATTCGAATAGATACAGGATCTTGAACTCCTTAGGGCTGCAATTTTACCCTTTTCTTTTTAAAGAGAAAGAACTTTAAATTGAAATAAATTACAGAATAATAATTAAATATCCAGGAAAATGGATTTATTTAAGAGATAATTTTATGGCACTTTTGTTTCAGTATGATTTTTGGTATGTGGCCACAGCATTCATAATACTATGTCATTGCACAGTTCATGTTGGTGCTTGATGCAGTTAAACTGGGCATCCACAAGGGAGAAGGGAACATGCAATCTTGAAACCTACCTTTGGGTCTGGTTTCCAAAACACCCAGATGTAAATAACAAATATATACATGTCCATTACATGATATCTTGTTTCACTATAGTACATAAGGGCTGAAACATTTAGTTTTTATTTTGTTTAATTACTATGCACACTAACATTTAAACAAAAACTTCATTGTTTATATAAACAATGAGCTAAGCTATTATAATTTATAGATGGTTAACATGACTTTTAATTCAAATATTTTTTATTACCATCTACAAATAAAAAACAATAATTAAACGAGAAGTATGTTCACCAATTATTACACTGATAAGGTTTACATATATGCGATAAAAACCAATTAAATCATATTTACAATACAGTTATTATACCATTCTCTCTTTAGTTTTTTTGTATGCAAGAGGAAGGGGCAGACAACAGCATTTTATGGTGCTAAATTCAAATACTTTCATAGCATTGATTTATTCCTTAGGTTAAATAAGTTTTCTGAGAATTTTATACTAACAATTGTTATAGAATTCCTAATTGGATTTTCTAAATAAACATATTTAACTCAAAATCTAATCATATACAAATAACAGACAACAGTCATAGAAATGTTACATAGATAGAGTTTTTAAAAATAACCTTGAATTCATACATTGCTACAATTATAAAAATACCTAGGAAAAATCAATTTGAAAGTTTCCATAAAAATATATGGACTGTGTTCACTAGTGTAAATACAACATGCTATGCATAATTAATTTCTTTTCTTAATTCTTTTCTCTATTATATCAATACTGAATGAATCAATCAATCCGGAATGCTATAATTCTGCATTATTTTTCTTGAATTTTTCTGCCAATAAGGTCCTGTGTCCCAACTACAGTCGCACCAGACAAGAAGAAATAGGGAAGGAAAGAAAAAGGAGGCAGATATGAGGCTATGAAAATTCTGATATCAAAACCAATTATTGCCCATTCAAGAAATTAAAAGGGCAACCAAGTTAGGAGGAATTATTAAGAACAAAAAACCATATTGGAATAATATATCATAGCAATAGACTTATCATTAGGATACTTGTCACTGACTCACTATTACAAAATCCTATGTTAATTTGTATGTGTTGGAAAATATGATTCAAAATGAGTTAATGATCAAAATATCAGTAAAAATTAGATAAGATATTGATCCTTGGTTCCCTCTTTATTTATCATTCAGGATTATTGTTTTTTTTTTACATAAAAGGAAATGTAAATTCATGTGATATATAATTTGATTTGGGTAAATATATAACATGAAACCATGGAATAATGAGCCAGCAATATGTCATTTCTACTAGCTTTGACAACAGTAAAAAATATCTTGTCCATGGTATACACTGTGACCATGTGTATGTAGTGATGAAAATGTATACAACACCTCAGCAACTATAGTTGTTTTAGCACATAAGGGGAAGAGTATGAGGGGTTTGGTCATGGTTATGGATGTGCTTTCATATTTATTATCTAACAATTTTGTGATAATGTTAAATATTAATAAAACTATTATGTAATAGTAACGTAATTTTAATATTGCAGTTTTATTACTGACCTTTAAACTGTAATCACATGACCTACAAATCATTAATATGTTATTAAACCTTTTCATAAAAGGACAAACTTGGAGAGGAATAAATCTGAATATAACTGTTTTATCCTTTAATTTTAATGTATATAATGAGGTTTAATGGAATGTTAAACTTGCATGTTTTTAATAAAGTAGCCTTTCAACATATTCATTTTTTTTTTATTCAGCATTAAATAAATTACATATAAATGGGTTTTAATTTTAGTAATAGCAAATAAAAATCAAGTTACAATAATATATTATGCTTAAATATTCACCGTCCTTGTGTAAGGATATCTAAAATATGCATTTTTTTAAATGTCTAACAATAAAATTGTGAAAGTTGAGAACAGTTTTGAACATGATTGATTGCATAGAAACCTATGTAACAAATTTAAACAAATAATTACTTTTAAAAGCATGACAATGAAATCTGAATCATACCGTCTGACCAACAATAACAAAGAGTTATCAGAGCACAGGCCGATACGATACAACTCGATTTATATTTATGGAAAAATCTGGACAGAATGGTAATGCATTTAAATGATGATGAAAGGTTAATGTTTATATTGTGCATCCGCATAAGAAACATTGACAAATAATAAGACAGAGGAAAATTTACCGACGAAATTGTTTCAATAAAAAAATATTGTTTTCATAAATTACTTACGGCAATGACGTTAACAAAAGTTGTTTTGCCAGAGTACTGCAGTCCGACCAATGTGAGCTCCATTTCCTCCTTCCAAAACAAGCTTTTGACCCAATCTAGGATACGATTGATCAAAGCAAGCATTTTTGTGGACAAATTAATTTTATTTAACACTGAATAAAGTAAAAAATGTACGCCTCTTACGAAAATCTGCTGCACAATTTAAATGACAGATTTCAATTTACGTTTTGTTATCACTTAGGACTAAACATTTTATAGTTACTAAATACCGAATTCTTCAATTCATTTCTTTTAAAATATAAAATACTTAATTAATTAAATAAATATTATTGAGAATTTATGGTAAGTACTTAAACAAACTAGCAAATAGCCATTGATGGTATATTAAGTGACCAAAATTATTCATGCATCTATATACCACAAAGATTGCGGACGTATTTTAAATGAATATGGGAGAAGAAAACTGATTGAAATTTTTTTTAAAATGCTTACACTAGGTATAAAATATAAAAAAAAAGTATAATAAAGGCACGGTGATCACATTTTCCGTTCATAATAACTAAACGCAAAAGTACATGAACTTGAACGTGTCATAAGAAATGTTGCCATTATTAAAAGTAATTTATCAACAAAGTAATGACACTGTTTATAACTGGATGTCCTGTAATACATAATAATAAAGCGATGGCTTCACATACTTGTCCAGATTCTATTCAATGCGCATCCAGCATATTTCCTCCGTGGCACAAACTATCTCCATATTCTTCATCGAAATCCTTTCGATAGTTTGTAAGTCTATCGCGTTCAGACAGACGCGGCGTGGGACTTTGTTGCATAGATATATATCTATGTCTTATATATCTTTATATATCTACCGTTTGGTCCTGTAGACAATTAACACAATACGTTATGTTCTCAAAATTGAGTCCTAAGTAATCATTATTCCTTTCAAATATTTTTGCTTTCCCCCTTAATTATTCGTACATAATTAATGCCCGTAATCTGGCATCACTAAGCTTTGTGTTCGGAAATATATTTCGTGGTTCGGCTGTTATGTATGCAGTCAGCCACAAAAGTAGCTTAACAATTCCAAAACTTTAAAACGTTACTACATGTTAATTTCGAACTATGCCCGGCGGCCCCCCGACGGTTCCATTTTTCCAACACCGGGTCGTAAGGCACGATGAATCCAACATAACCGCTCAGTCGGCGCCCACGAAGACATCGCGGTAATAATAAGGCACTTTCTCCACGAAATCAAAAAAAGGTACTAACTAGCTAAGACCAGTTTATCCTTAAGGCAAAGTAAGCAACTGCCTAGGTACCCCGTATCGGCAAGGGGATCTTCCCTCAGAGAATAATAAACATTTTCAAGTCGTTGATTATCTATACTATTATATAAAGCTGAAGAGTTTGTTTGTTTGTTTGTTTGTTTGTTTGTTTGTTTGTTTGTTTGTTTGTTTGTTTGTTTGTTTGAACGCGCTAATCTCAGGAACTACCGGTCCAAACCGAAAAATTATTTTTGTGTTGGATAGCCCTTTGTTCGTGGAGTGCTATAGGCTATATATCATCACGCTATACCGAATAGGAGCGGAGCAGTAATGGCTCATCTCAGGAAATACCGGTCCAAACTGAAAAATTCTTTTTGCGTTGGATAGCCCTTTGTTCGTGGAGTGCTATAGGCTATATATCATCACGCTATACCCAATAGGAGCGGAGCAGTAATAGCTAATCTCAGGAACTACCGGTACAAACAGAAAAATTCTTTTGTGTTGGATAGCTCTTTGTTCGTGGAGTGCTATAGGCTATATATCATCACGCTATACCCAATAGGAGCGGAGCAGTAATAGCTAATCTCAGGAACTACCGGTCCAAACTGAAAAATTCTTTTTGTGTTGGATAGCCCTTTGTTCGTGGAGTGCTATAGGCTATATATCATCACGCTATACCCAATAGGAGCGGAGCAGTAATGGCTAATCTCAGGAACTACCGGTCCAAACAGATTTTTTTTTTTGCGTTGGATAGCCCTTTGTTCGTGGAGTGCTATAGGCTATATATCATCACGCTATACCCAATAAAAGCGGAGCAGTAATGGCTCATCTCAGGAAATACCGGTCCAAACTGAAAAATTCTTTTTGCGTTGGATAGCCCTTTGTTTAGGAGTACTATAGGCTATATATCATCACGCTATACCCAATAGGAGCGGAGCAGTAATGGCTAATCTCAGGAACTACCGGTTTAAACTAAAAATTCGTTTTGTGTTGGATAGCCCTTTATTTGTGGACCGCTATAAGCTATATATCATCACGCTATGACCAATAGGAGCGGAGCAGTAATGGCTAATCTCAGGAACTACCGGTTTGAACTGAAAAAATCTTTTTTGTGTTGGATAGCCCTTTGTTCCTGGAGTGCTATAGGTTATATATCATCACGCTACGACCAATAGGAGCGAAGCAGTAATGAAACATGTTGCAAAAACGGGGAAAATTATTAGTTTTGAGAGCTTCCGTTGCCTGCGCTGCGTAAACGGTTAAAGTTATGCAACAATGATGTATGACGGGATTGTTCCACTTAAAAAGTTCTAAAAAATATATTATAAAACAAAGTCCACCGCTGCATCTGTCTGTCTGAACGTGTTAAACTCAAAAACTACCCAACGTATTAAGATGAAATTTGGTATGGAGACAGTTTGTTTGGGAAGAACATAGGCTCCCGGGAAACTTCTACTTTTATAACGGAAAACTTTAGCCTGAAAAACTTTATAACGCGGGCGGAGCCGCGGGCAAAAGCTATTTATTATATTTTGAAACAAAATTTACACTTAAGGTGTTTGATATAAGTAATAATAACATAAGTATTATTTATCCTGGCTATTTTAAAGCTCATTAATTAGAACATGGCTCAGCAAGTGCGGGTTCTTTATCCAACTTCATTAGAAAGAGACTACTCAATTGGTCGTTTAATATTTTTATGTAAATATAACTTCAGCAATAAATTGTACCCTATGGTCCGATTTGTATGAGTCTCGATTTCATATAACTCTGGATTAGTCCCGTTCTAATTTAATTAAAATTAAAAAGAAATGGTAATAATACCTTAGATACTGAAAACTTAGATACTGAAGACGCGTCGAAAAAAATAGAGGTGAACTTTTCACCTTTATTTTATATTCAATTCACGCGCTCAATGCGTTTCAAGCTGTCACTGCGTTCACACCTGCTGCTACTCAAATTTAAATGTAGGTCTGTGTCTTTAAACTGTGTAGAGTGCACCCATGACCGGTAATTTAAATAATGTCATTTAGTCACTTCCTCCAAAATACCTAAGCCCCTAATCGCTATTTCTTTTGGGTTGCTAGTTTGTGAAATCAGCATTTCCTAAAAAAAATGGGAAAACTTGATCTGAAGTAAATGTCTTTAGTACAACGTAAATATTGTAATATTTTACGTCGTTTAAAACTCAATTATATTTTTCATTGTACGTAATTTTATGATGTAAAAATTTGAACACCATTACACATAAATCCGATTTTTTCAAATGTATGGCGGCACCGGCAGACATACATAGCGTATAATGCAGCTGTTACGCACACTAGCTTTTGTATTTGCCCTTCTAGATTTAGCGCAATGATTAAAGAGTATAGAGGATGGGTAATATGGTCACGTGACATGCGGCACATTTAATGCATAAAATGGCGCCGACTCCGCCCCTTACAATAGTGATATGCTAGTACCGAAAATTTTGTATCGACATCGAAGAATTAAAAGAGAGACAAACAAGCCCAAAAAGATCAAATACGAAAAGGGTTAGGTTCTACCATAATATAAATATAACAAACCATAATATAAACAAACAAACTGAAACTAATTTATAAGTAACAATTGTTAAAGAAAGCAGTACCTGTTGTGACAAACATCCAGTTGTGTTTGATCTATATTTGTATGTTGCACTATTCCTTGCTAAAAATTTAAGTTACAGATTAACATATTTACTTAATACATGATAAATGGAATAAGATAGCGTAGTCAGCAATTATTTGGTTGGTTTTATTTTATTTTATTTTATTATTATGCTCTTTGATCGAGAAACATAACCATGTTTCAGCAAACTAAAATCAATGAGCGTAAAGATGGTGGTTAAGATAATCAATTATAATAATTATTTGCAATAACAACAATATGATTATGTATCTATTTCCGTGCATGCAAAGGTTGCTCGAAACATAAGACCGCCAATTGTAAAAATATATCTTACATTTCATCTTTATGTTGTTTCTTTTATGTTTATCTATTCTTTTATGTAACAATTCAAATTTTATTCATAGCAATATATTAAAGTAATATTACTATTAGGTGAAGTATAATAATCATTACTATTTTACTTATCGGGAATATTGTTGGAAAACAGTTATCTTTACTCGCGTTAATTAAACGTGTGGTTTATGCATATCTTCTCAAAATGTAAAGAAATATGTATTTGGTGTAGGATTCCAATCACGTCGCTCAATATTCTCAATTCATTTTGCCTTGGTTTTTAAATTTTTGGTTAACTTAAAAATATTCTAATTTCACTTAGTTTGTCGTTCTGGATAATACAATATTGATGTGTGCTCTAACATTCTTTCCAAAGACAAAAACCGTAACTGATAAACGGGCGTCTGTTAAAATATCGATATCAATAATTTCTAAACAAATCCACCCATCCATCCCTAAGCTCGTGTGTAAACAAACATAATGATTTTAATGTGTATAAATCACGCCTAAAAGGGTCCAAAGCTTAACAAACCTGATCCACATACCATTTTAATTGATAAAAACAAATCCAAAAAGTAAATATACAAAGATATTTGCTAATTTTCGGTAAAAACAGTTACTAACCTATGAAAAGATATTTCGGGGTCTTTCTTGCGTGAATTCGATTTGCATCCTTTCACACAACACTGTGTCATTTTCGAAACTTAACAAATACACTAATAAACACACTGAACAATTGAGAATATGATTATATTACTTTAAATTCAATGTTTATGAAGATTTGTTTACATCGTCTGACACTACATGTACTTGCTGACTCGCCTGCAACAAATGGCGTTTCTGCCGCAAGGCGGTCCCAGTGTGTTGTCTTTTTTTGTTGCGTTCCAAATAAGCTTTGAGTAAAAGAGATAGACATATATATTGACAATTCTGCGTCGATTTCCCTGACATAAATATAACTTATTCATATAGCTAATTTTTGAGGCCTGTCCTCTTTATATTTAGTCATTGATTTAGCGTCATTCTCAAAGATCTAGTTTGTGAATGATATGCAGAGACCAATAAACTAGAATGATATGTGAAGTCGTTTTTTTTTTGTTACATCTAATGAAACGCAACAGTAAAAGTATCATTCTCATTCTATTACAATGTGAGGAGTTTCCAGCTACATTTTCGAAGTTACAGTTAAACCAACGGCATTTTGAATATACTAAGTATTCTGAAGTTGTATTGAATCCATCGCAAAAATATATAATAAATACCAGAATATAGAAAATCAAAATTAATGTATGTTTTAGTAGGTTTTGAAGGCGGTCAAATTTTTTTGTAAAAAACGTTTTATTTTTTGCTTTAATTAAGGTCAGTAGGGGAAAGTGCGCCATAAAATTTTTATAGCTGGAGTCAATGCAAAATAATTTCTTTTTATGCTGACTTAAGAATGTAATTTTATTAATTTAAGAATATTTGGTATTTTGTGATAACGACCTATAGTCATTCAAGGCAATCAGACAATAAATTAATATTATTTTACTCAAAATAAAAAAAAATGGTAGTAGGCGCTCTTGCCTCCGGAAATGGGGCAAGTGCACCTGTGTAAAAAAAAACGCCAATATGAAACATTATAAAGAAAACAGTCACTTTAGTCCATAGAGAAATAAGTTTTACGCGCATTGCTCTTAGATAAATTTTAATCACTCAATATTATAACAAACTATGGCAGTTAAATCAAATTCGGGGCAAGTGCGCCATATATTTGTACATCAGGGCTTGAAAACATTTTACACATTTTTTTGCTATATTTAAAAAAATTAAAAAAAACGGGAGCCTTAATATGAAATCCATTTTATTTCTAAAAATTAAAAAAATAAACATATAAAAATGTAGGAATTAACAATTTTAATGCGTTATAACTCAATTACTTAGAATATGACCTTATGACATTTGATGTTTTAGCTGCATTATAATCAGATAACGTGCCTGATCGAACAGTTGCAACCTCTTCACGTAAAAGTTTCTCTAGACCAAAATATTTCAGTTTTTCTTTGTAAAAACGGAATGATCTAAAAACAAAACAAATATACGACGAATTAACTAATACGCCCTTTTATTTAAGTCGGCTTAAAACAAAATACCTTGAGTACTTATTTTTGGCTAAGTATAACATTTTAATAATAATAATTCATATTAGTAAAACATATTCTCAAAAAGGTTGGTGATATATGGTTCAGGGGCAAGTGCGCCATACGACTAGTAACTGTGGCGCACTTGCCCTACTCGACAATTTTGAGGTACATTTTTCGCATTGCTAAAAAATCCTTTATTTTAGTATATATAAATAAAATTCAGGTAGGAAGTTAAAATAAAAGGTTTAAACTATGTACTCACTTTACTAGTTTACAGAAATATGTTACATATCTTGAAATATTTGATGTTATCTTTCACGGGGTCATCTCTGTTTACAGGTCTAAATGACACTTAAAATAAAATGGCGAATAAATCGTATTAAAATGAACAGAGCCATTTGTGTTGTTTAATGGAACTGTATTTCAGTTAGTAGCATTGATATAAGATTGCGGTAATTGTATAACATCAATAGTTTTCGATTTTTTTAGGGCAGGTGCACTTACCCCGTCGGCGCACTTGCCCCACCTGACCTTATATGTTAGTAAAAATCAGTACTTATACATCAAGGACATCATAGTTAAACGACATCATTTTAAGAGTTTTGTGATGTATCTCTGAAATCAAGGATCCTATAACAATGAAATTTATATGGCACAGTACGGGAAGCAACAGCTTTCAAATAAAAAAAGAACCATCAAAATCGGTTCACCCAGTTAAAAGTTCTGAGGTAACACAGAAAAAAAATACAGTCGAATTGAGGAGATCCTTCTTTTTTGAAGTTGGTTAAAAATAAGATTTTTCGGTGTTTTCTTCTACATCTTCGAGGTCCACGGTCATTTATTTTCGCGGGTAAACAACGCGTTATCGCTACCAGCACTTTAATGGAACGGTAATATTGATTTACTGGTCTTGTTTTCAATTAATTTAGAACGAAAGCATCTCGCAACTATAAGAATTCTTATGTTAAATTAATAATAAGTAAGTATACATCGGACAACTGTATAAAAAAATATCTCCAAGCAATAAAAAAAATACGAACGTTTAAGTACCTAAACCTCTTTAAAGTCAGTTGAAACTTGAAATCTCACTTGTAATACGTGTATTTACGAATAACTAATTTTAGACATCATCGATCAATATTGCGCTTCCCTCTGCAGTGTGTTGAGTCCCGTTACCTGACGTCACTTCTATCGCAGATTTCTGCATTTAATTTTTTTATTCGAGCATTACGTTGAATAACTTCGTAATTTTACAGATACGTTTTCAAATAATTATTTCATCATAATCTCGCAATCAATCTAAGTATGCTAATAATTTAAAGAGGAAATATTGAGAATTTTTGTTGTTTTTTTGTAAGTTATAAGGGACAACTGAACCGATTTAAAAAATTCTTTCACTAATACGAACCTACATAACTTCCGAATGCTATAGGAAACTTTTATCCCGGGAAAATATAAAGCGTAACTTTAATCACAAAAAAACATAAGTAAAGAATATCGTAGTGAAAAATGTTGATATACTTACTTACTCTAAGATACTTCCTACTTACTTACAGATAAAATTTTGTTTTAATAATCACACTAAAAACTTGTTTATCTAAGTTTAACTAAATTTTACTTTTTGTGAAGTGAGTAAGTAGTTATTTTGCTCTAAATTAAGTACTTAAGTACATTAAAAAAACCTTTATCTAAAGATGGAAATACCGTGTTTTTTAATTAACCGATACAACGATAGAAAGAATGTAGTTTTTGCGACTGGTTGCCTGCTGCTGCCTATGCTGACAGACATTAATGAGCACTGGAGAACCTGATAAATCCTGTCCAAGAAAGTCACAAGGCGTTGCTTGATTGAGTATTGCCACCACTCATCTTATTTAAGTATGTCTATTGTTTTATGCTCATGCCTATTTCCCGATTGAGTGAAATATTAAGAGCTGCAACAGTTGCAACGAATTACGTAAGTATTTGCTATTGATTCTTACAAAATGTAAGAAGAATATGTTAGTAGGTAAATCTGGAGAAGATGCTAAAAGACCGCAAGGGGAGCGGGAACTAAGGCGACGGGCACGTCATAGATAGCCAGCCGGTCACGTGCGTGCAAGCGTGGACCGACCGCGGCGGCGCGGCGCGCGGTGCGCGGCGCCTCGGCAGCATGCTGAAGTGGCAACAACGATACACAAAACATAGTTTGCGTACATAGCATGTCATTCTCTTATGCAACTTATTTAAAGCTAAATTGTCATACATATACCCATTTACATATTATTAAAAAATAATTAAATATTCCTAATTAGGAGCGGAGAAATGTCGCGATGTCCTATGGCATATTTTGTTTTTTGACGCGGCGCAGTCACATGACTTGCGCCGGCCGGTGAATCCATCCGCTCAGTTCAGATCGGCTGCAAAGCGCTTATCGTTCAGACGTCTGTGCAGGCTTTACCCTACATGCCGTTAAATACGATAAAAATCTTAAATATTTGTTCGGTTTTATTGTGGAAAATGGGTTGCGAGGACCTCACATAAGTGTTTGTGACAGTGACGAATCCCGCCTGAGCGGAAAATGTGACAGATCCGATTTATTTTGTGTACAAATAAATCATTTACAGTGATTGTGCTGATTGCAGTGTATTTTTATATTGTTTTTGTTGTGCCGCAAAGTGAATAATGGAAACGCGAAATTATTGGGAGGAAAACGGACATGCTGTCAA
Organism: Manduca sexta; assembly: GCF_014839805.1. Taxonomy (NCBI): domain Eukaryota; kingdom Metazoa; phylum Arthropoda; class Insecta; order Lepidoptera; family Sphingidae; genus Manduca; species Manduca sexta. Next base: position 14,639 of record NW_023593344.1, read on the forward strand.
ATATGATAAGTAAGTTTTTAATTTGGAACATGAAATTATGTATTTTCGAACCATTTCCCTGTTGTTTTTATTTACAGGTACATATCTGACTATGTATATATATACATAGATAATAATTAATTAATTTAAGTACCTAATATTAGGTAACACTAATAGTGATAATAAGTAAATAGCTCGAGTAGTGTAACTCGATTATAATGTCACTGAACCACTGGCACATTCCTTTCTCACATAGGTATTTTCCAAACTTTCTTAAGAATAGAATTTCTCAAGAATACCTTGAGATTCCGCATGTACTCACATTGCTGAAGCATGATTCAATATTAAAGTGGTTAAATTATATAAGATAAATAATTGAAAGGTTTTTGGTGCGTGGTTACATTATAGATAGTGACCCAATTGATATTGTAGATACTAATACCTATCTATTTGACTGCTATTTAATAGTCTAAAGTGTACTTATTATGAACGATGGGTACTGTTAACTACCGTAATAACTATTAAGTATTATATATATCGGGTCATTTTGACATTGCATTAATAAATTAAACCACATACTTACTTACTGACTTGTCTTTTTGAAAACAACACTTTACCGTAAGTTATTCTAACTATAGATGTAGAAAAAGAGTGTAGGTAAGTATGTTTTGAACACAATAAATATTAATAAAGTAACTAATTTTCATTTTACGTACCCTAAAGCAACTACTAATAACTAACTACATGAAGAGAATTTGCGCGCGGCAACCTTATGCTTTCAGTCAGAAATACACACCACACATCATATGATATACTTAACTATAAAATGTAAATAAAATTAAATGTTAAATCGGTATTTTGGCGGAAATTTTGTTGTTCGTGAATGATTTTACGAATATGTGGTTTTATAGAGTAACTCTATGTAAGACGCACCATGTAAGTGGTAAATAAGCGTGTGACAATACTTATTCAAATTATTAGTGACTTGAGAATAATTGATAAATTAAAATGTACAAATCAACAATAAACAAACCTATCTTACATCTATATAAGCCAATATTATATAACTTATCAAAATATTGCTATTGAATTCCTTTTATTACAAACTTAGTGATATAGTGGAATGGATGGGCCGTGGTAGCCGTTTCGATCAACGTCATACGTGTAGTCTGTAGGTATTGGCAATAGGTCCTCTTATATTTTAGTACCTGTACAATGTCTAATAGGCCTTCCTAAAGTCTTGTTTAGACTACGCCAATTTTTAAGTCGAGTAGCGAGTAATAACTAAACATGTCTAAGCATCGGAAAATTTGACTAGTAGGTAGATATACTAGCGAAGTCCGAACTAGGCTTTAATATCTTTTAAGTAGAAATATACCTCGTTTCACTTTAATTTGTCTACGCTACGCGACCATACATGTATTTAGAAGAAAGAAAGAAGGAGAACTGAACTCTGTCTATAATTTCATTTGGACGTAAAGAAATAAAACTACCCTTCCCCGGACCTTCCTACTATCATTAACTAACTAAGGACCTATTCCAATAAACTATAGCTAATCCCGCGTTAACTGTAAGATTAATCCGTAACGTATTAAACAAATAGTAAACAGGTAAGAGCTGGAGATAAACGATTATTTTGTATCCGCAGCAAAGCGGGAAATGCATTTATATTAATAAGGCAAATATCCTTCGATAGACATTTACATACGAACAGACAAGCTATAAAGCTCGTTAACCATAGGCCTAGGTAGAGCGTAAATTTATGCGTGGGTCTAAAAGCGATTTGCCTTATTACTACTTGATTCCAAAGATAGGTGTGGCAAAACCATCAGAAAGTAAAGAAATTCCTATGGTTTCCTTGAGATCCGTGTGGTGTGATACTTCAGAAACATATGTTTTTGCAAAGGTTACTGTTGAACATATTAATGTTACTCTTATTTTACTAAGAAGCTACAGAGAAGATAAATGTAGTTAGGTAAAACAGTTTGGCGTGCTGATGAATCGACCAACCTAAATGCGAACAATTTTCACAAGTAAGCACAGAAAATATTGCTATTTGATTTTGTTCTTTTCAAGATGCGTTTCGTGTTTTTACCATTGCACCCAAACGCGTAGGGTCACCAATTCAAATTCCTAATTTTCTTTGATTTGTTTATCCAACAGCCAAATAAAGTGAAGTAACATTTCAACTAGCTTTAGTTATTATTCTTAGATTACACCGTTTACCAATCACGCCGCTTTTTTCTATGCTATGCGTACGCGCAGCGATGGCTTTCATGCAAAACTAACTATTTAGCCTTGCTCTATATAGTTAAATAAGAATCGTTAATGAATATCGATATTACTTCTTACACAATAACAACAATTCGAACATTAGGTCTGTAGTTATTTTTTCGCACAATCCTGAGAGTAATCCTATCAATCTATAGTGATCGGTAGGAAAGTCTCTAAATCAATCCATATAATGTAATATGTTGGAATATAGTCAATTATCGTCGTCATTTAGATTTCGATGTATTTACTTGTATTGCGTATGTACTTGTATGGCACAGGAGTTACTGTCAAGCTCACCTCCAAATTTCTTACATCCTTTAAAATTTTGCTATCTAAAAGTTCAAGGTAACAAATTATTACTTTCTAATGACTTCCACACTATTGGACTCGGCATTGATTTTTAAATCCATCAGAAAATGTGCGATACATTTCTTCGTGGTTTTAAAAAACCTTATGCGCCCGAGAACTTCGAACTCTTCAGCACATATTAGGATTATGTCGAGCATCTTGAAGTGAAGTGAAAGATAACTTGTATCAATAATTGCATTTGTAAACCAAAGTAGCAAAGATATAAAGTGTTTTAATACTTGGTGCAGCGAATGTACCCCATCAGTTACTTTGTGTAATAGTAGCTTTTGCTCGCAGTTTCGCTAGCATGAAATAGTTTACTGGGATAAAAGCCCAGCTTTATATTTACCCGGAATAAAAGAGCAGCTCTGTCTTTCCTACGTTTTCAAAATCAGTTCGGTAGTTATTGAGTTTGTCGCGTACAGACAGACAGACCAACGCGGTGAGAGGCTTTCTTTTATAATATTATGTAAGGAGGGATAAAAATTGCAGGTGATGAGTAGATATGAAATTTATAATTTATTTAAAATTCTATAATTTCGCGGTCATTTGTTTTGAAGTGTATAGTTTTAATGGTGATAGTCATGCGTAAAATTTTCACATGTCAAAATAATATTTTAAGCAATAAGATATTCTAGAAATGCGTCCTTAGAGCGAGTTTTTTCCAAATACTTCTCGAATTTTCTATTCAAATGTCTATATTCGCTTGAATTTTTTTTATTTATAAACTGTATGTTTTCTATGACTAGAAGCCTCGAGAACCCATTTTAAACAAGTTTTACGAATGTCAAGCACGGAATTCATATTATATCCATATTTATTATATCTACAAATAGCTTAGTTGATCAACCATATTTCAGTAATACATATAATATCAGTCAGTCCTATATGAACTACATACTAGTTATATACAAATGACCCCCCCCCCTTTTTTTTCGTAAACTTTTTCCTATACCTATGTTGTATGTGCAACCGTAAAAGAATGCGTATGAATCATCATTCGATGTATGAAGTCTGTCTATACGTCATATGAATGAATATTTTGTCTATTGTCTCGCTCTAGAAAGCCAGCATACGTATTATTGAACGATTTAAACACTATATTTGTTTCCGATTTATCGACCTATAAATTCCTTTACATTTATCGTAAGCTGTACATTTACCACATTCTAGTATAATGTAGGTGTATTAGTGGAGGATGTTGATACAGTATTTTTACTCTCTGGTCTTTCGTCGTAAACATCTGTAAAACTAAAATAAATGTTATTTGTAAATACCAATAATTAAATTACCAACCACAAGGTAAACCATGGATTGTTTCCTACTTATTATAATGGAGTATACACTTTAAAAATAATCTTTGTACCGGTTCATAAATTAAATCCAATGTATTCATGGAAATGGTAATAAACAATGCTTAAAAAACAAGGTCGTAATATAGAAATCCCTAGAAGAGTCTCAATTACTTGCTCGGCACTCGACAAGCTTGAATTACAATAATAATATTACGAATACAGTATATTGAATCACAGGGTACTTGATTATGATACTGAGCAGGTACTCGCCTGCTCAAGTACGACATGAGGTCGAAATCATGTTCATAAAAGTTAATTTCAATGGGAAATAAAGACTTACACTTAAACAATAATTTTATACAAGCGATTATTTTATATTTGCGAGTAATGCAGTTATGAATGACGTGTTGTTAATTGATAAAAAATTCCATGAATATTGACGTACACAGATTGCAATACTTGAAAAGCTGACATATTATGAATAGGTGTTCGAAATTAGCAAAAGGGTCTATTATCGTCGAATAGTATAGTCGATACATGATTGTGGCGAAAGCGCGGCGAAAATAACAGCTCGGCTCGGCGGACACGTGACCGGCGCGACGCGGGTGGGTGCACGGCGCGCGGGGAGCGGCGGCATGCACGCGCCGAGCTGCGTCCTCCACACGCCGCGCGAAACGTGACCGCCGCCGGCCGCACACAGCCATAAAGCCTGTGTGTACGTATGTGACGGCGCGCACACTGCCAAGCGTTCACGTTCTTATCACCTGACAGCCAAATACTCGAGCGCTCGAACTACCCGGCTGCCGACATCGTTAATGAATAGTGATGCGCCTTATGCAATATGCTATTTTACAATAGAGCACATTCCAAACGATACTTTGTCTAGAATTATCTAAAGTGCAATGCCCGTTTCAGGCCCAGTTTGTGGACACGATTAAAAATTCAAGCGAATTAATGATCATTTAAATTATACATTTTAAATTTTTTTTATGCTTTAGTAAAATTCTGCTAGAAGTAATATAATATATGGTAATTTACTTATAATATATTTATTTAAGAATTCAAATGTGTGTCTTTCAAAATAAAGGAAATTCAAAGCAGCGTGTTAGCCTAAAATATATTAATTAAATAAATAATAAAAGACAATAAAATGACATCAAATTCAATAAAAGTCATATATATACAAAAATAATCCTTATAGCATGATTCAGTATTCACGCGTGATGGCTTATTATTAGCGTATTTCATGTATAACATTGGTGTTTCTATACCGATTTCTATGATTCTTTTTTATGGAATATTTAATAATGTAATTTTTTTTAATTAGGGATGACTGAGAGTGTTATAAACGTAAGAGTAGACAAATATAATGAGAAAGCTTCGAACTGCTAAGCTATCGGGAGTTACACGTGTTATTGTGAGTCAACCATAAAAGGTAGACATATGCTGTCGTGGGATATTTTTTACATAATTTTATTAGTTTTTGTTTCTATAACGGTTATACAGACAGACAGACAAAAATTTTACTAATTGCATTTTTGGCATCAGTATCGATTCCTAATCACCCCCTGATAGTTATTTTGGAAATATATTTCATGTACAGAATTGACCTCTCTACAGATTTATTAAAAGTATAGATAGAAGATTACATCGTCCACTTAGAAAGTTATTGCAATAAGTATTTTTTATGATTTTTGAGATTATGATTTCGTATTAAATAAGGCTGGCGGCGATCTAATTCGTTTTTTTACGCCTTGTGATGGTTTTAGTATTTAAATAAACAAAAACAGTCTGAATTTTTCTATATTTAAAATTTTACAACTCTATATATGACATAGATTTAAAAAAAAAATCTTGCTTCGCATTAATTTCATGACAAACAAAAATCATTTATGCTACAAAACGGTACTTTGTTCCGAAAATATATATTCGATATTATCCTATAATAATTTAAAAAAAAACTGTTTTGTCCCACTCATACCTAAACAATTTAATCATCATTCATCACCAGTATGAATTTATTATTATAATTATTTTTAAATTTTAACTACTTTCTACCATTTAATGGCGAAGTTGCATCATTCCGCGGGCTTTTGACCAAAACGGAAATGACGGGTGGATGAGAGTACAATATCATGAAGCCTTCACAGAATTTTATCGCGGCATCGCTACGCCAATAGAGGTGAAATGATCATATTCTATTTAAATTTATAAACAATAATTTACCTTTAAGTTGTTCTTACCGATACACATTATATAATAGATTAACAGTTGCCATATGTTTCTGTTTCCAATATCCGAATTGTATTGAATTTACCGGGCTTCCTTATGTAACTATTTATTCGCGATTAAATTCCTTTTATTAGGTTTCTATTCCCCAAAGTGATTACATACATATACTTGTTATAACAAAGTTATAAATATTCTTACGGCTTCTGTTCTGTATGTATTTCAAAATACAAAAAAGAAAATACTGAAGGGTGCAGGAAAATGTTATTTAATTAGCCTCCCACAGTTACGTGTACACCGATTTTAGCTTTAGGTAACCAGGCACGGTATACAATATTATGCATTACTTACCTATAATGTAGGTTATAGGTAGGTATTGCCTCGGTGGCGTAGTTGTATTGCGCGCGGTATGACCAATGGTCTGAGGTCCCGGGTTCGATTCCCGGGGAAGAGTGATATTTGGGTTTTTGTGCTTACCATCAACCTGGCATCTGGAGTTTGTACCCGATTTGGCGACAGCCTCGCGCCCTATCACATCACTTGTAGCACACTCACACAGGTATACATTAAACGTAATTTTATAATGTCTATATACAACTAGGTATATAGGTACTATGTGGCTGTAATCACTAGCCACGAACTACAGGCGACATTATTTTTGATTGTCATCAATATGTGTATTGTGTTGTTTAATATAGTAAACAAGCTATTGCTCGCGGTTTCGCCCGGGTGAAGGAGTTTTCCGGAATAAAAAATCCCGCTATATTTTCCCGGGATAGAAGGTAGTCTGTAATCTTCCCAGGGTCTTAAACTATCTCAATACCAAATTTTATATAAATCCATTCAGTAGATTTTGAGAGAAGATAACATACAGACAGAAAAGGGGACTTTATTTTACTTATAATATGTATAGATGACGTACGCGTTACAATGTAAGCGATCACGCGTGAAACAGCTACCACTAACATCTGTAGGCACGAGTAGGTACAATATTGCACATAGCGCGTGTTGCATATTTGTTTACTTGATTCATAATAAGCTAGGTCTTTGGTGACGTATTAGACCTACTAACACGTGTTGGAAACGAAAATCATAGAGAAATAATGTTGTAACTTGGTAAATGCATATCTAGCTAACCTAATCTGATTTAAAATAATAATTTCTTATATTTTTAAAACTAGGCTACACAGTGACCAAGAAGGCTGCAGTCTTTACAAACGTCGGGAAAAATCGTAATATTAATTATTACGATATTTTGATTACTATTCCGAACGACCCATAAAGAGAAATGAAAGCCCTATACTTTATGATTTAAATCTTAAACAAAAATCATGTACAGTGGGTATGAGTAATAAATAAGCATGATTAATTATAATAATACATTGACGTACTGAAGATCTTATTGTGCAGTCAGCTGACGTGATGACATTATCGCGATGCACAAGCGGAGTGGCACGCGATGCTCGAGGAAAATTTTACGGTATAACGACACGTGTAGGGAAGACGGCGCATAGCGATACTGAAATCGTGTGGTACGTGGATTATAATTTCTAGCTAGTAGCCATTCTGGTGCTATGTTTCGGTCATTAGTTATTAGAGGTAATAATTTCGCCTACGAGGCTGGGCGGTAGTGAATAACTAGCTGCAGCTGCGCCTGAGTGGTTGGGGTCACCGGTCTTAGGACCTAGCGTTACGTTTTACTGTGACTGGCTGCATGTGTCCTAGGGCAGATGTGCCTAGGTAGGACCGCAATCGTTCCTTATTTTCCCTCTGCAATATGCATTTTTCCTACGGCCCACTCCCAGTAAGGGTGGGTGCAGTTGCAACTGCTAAATAGATAAATGAAAAAAATATTAGGTTATACCATTTTATATATAAATATCAATTCTTATAGTAAAGTGTTTTAAAATGTCATGAGTTACTTTCAAACACTATTATAACTAAAAACGTCATTATAGATATGACCCATATTGCGTAATTATTTCGTAAATTACAAATGCCGAACGAATGCAGACTGTCATTTGTTTACAAAATATTGTGATTACTACTATAATATAAATTATACGTATTACGTTTACAGGTCGTACTGAGTACTGACTACTGTATGCTGCTTGTCCAATGCATTCTTCGAACAAGGTCATTAAAAGGCCCAAGGTTAATCTTTCGGTTATATTATAATATGTATGTAGATTGTAGAAGGTTTTATCAATACGTTATGATCGAAAGTTTTCGCACACGTGTTGCCTGGTATCTCTTAATTTCTGACTTTGTGAATGGATTTTTCATATACAACTCACATATTTTTTTTGCTTTCGCGAATAAGTGTTAAAATATTGATACTGTTATTGTTCAACTTAAGTATATATTTATATTGTAATAATACTGTTGTCTGATAAATATCGAGACGTTATAAGCATTGTTATAAACAGAGACCTTGGAAGCAAACAACTTTCTCGTTTAATCACAAGTATTGGACATATATTTATATCGACTTTGATTCACTACCAATGCATTGGTTAATTTGAAACCTATAGAGTTTATATAATAAATTATTATGGTATATTTTATTCATTGGCCAAACATAAGTTCAATCCAAATTTATCATAGTTATTTGTCTCTACTTGTACAAATATTCACGTAAAAATTTTATGAAATTAGCAAAATATATTTTTAGTGAGAACATTTGATTGATTTTAAATAGAATTTGGAAAATAACATTTGACTGACTTATAGAAATTGGAAAAAATGAGAAATAATTAAATTATAATGTGTTTGCAAATTATCATCTATGAAACTAGTTAACGCAGCTGTGGCACACAGTTTATATAACCCAATTCCTGTCGGCTTCCTTTTCGTAATTTATGTCAATATCAATCAGATTCTGATTGTCAATAAAACTTTTTGTAATCTCAATTCATGCATATACCAATATGATTATCGGATTCTCTCTTTCGGAATATTTTGCACTTCGCCACTACAACGCAGGTATTAGCAAAAACTCGAATCAATCATTTTGATGTATTCGTACTGATTCTTTCTGACATTTAATCAAATCGCTAAAATACTAATACCTATGACTTTGTACCACAGTATCAACTCCTCTTCCCTTATCAATGAACCACCGACAGTCGTCGCACATGGCCTCGACACGCGATATTTAAAAGGAAAGCAATCGACCTATCATAATATATTTTGTCACGTTATTAACCATGTAAAAGGAACAAGATAACACAGCACGATAAATACTTTCTCGTGACATTGAAAATATAATCAGTAACGCATGTCACATGATAAAATAATTCACGTTCTCCAAAACCTCGAATGCCCAAAAAG